>NC_059472.1:69131876-69331876 GCF_018139145.2 Gymnogyps californianus
TAACTATGTCTTCTACTACAGAAAGATACCATCTTGCTACAGATTCACAGAATGGAGCTTCAGATCCTCTAGGCTTATCAGACTCCTCGACAGGTCTTGTTTCTTCAAGTTATCTAGGTGCTGAGCACAAATGACAGGAAGGCATCTACTTTTGAGTTGAAAGATCTCAGGAATGCCTCAGCACCTTTCCTCCTGGCCTACTTCAATACTTAGTACTAATTCTCACACACACACAGAATTAGCCATGGAATTTGCCTGATTCCAGCTGCTGGCAACTGATTCTTATTGTACCAACTAAGCTCTTAAAAACATTTTCTTTCTTCTTCATGAAGACACAATAATCTAATCAAGCCACCTCTCAAATAATTTTTGACTGAGATTTCCAAGCCTCTTGCTGAAAGATCTTCCATTGTTTCTGTGTCTCCTTTGTTTCTTTGACAATTTGTCACAGAATCACAGTATGGTTGAGGTTGGAAGGGACCTCTGGAGGTCATCTGGGCCAACCCCCCTGCTCAAGCAGGGCCACCTACAGCCAGTTGCCCAGGACCATATCCAGACAACCTTTGAATATCTCAAGGATGGAGACTGCACAACCTCTCTGGGCAACCTGTGCTAGTGCTCGATCACCCTCACGGTAACAAAAAGCTTTTTCATAAGTTCAGACATAACCTCTTGTGTTTCAGTTTCTGCCCATTGCCTCTTGTTCCGTCACTGGGACAACTACCAAGTTCCATTACAGATAAAAACAGTAGATCTATTTGTAATGTCTCCATATACAATATATAATAGCAAAAAAAGTCACAAAAAAGTCACCTCTACTTTTGCTCAGTACTCCCTGGTATCTACAACCTGGAGTCACCCTATCTGGCCCTGTCTATGAATCCGGTACTGGAGACTCATCTTCCTTTGGTTATTTATTGTGTCCTAGATCCTTGAAAGATTTTTGTTGGCCATTTTCACCTCTGAAAACTCCTGGAGGAAACAAGCATCGTAGACTCTTCCTCTTCTCTTTTTTGTGCTTCTTGGTAGATCAGTAGGTCAGGATACTATTGGTAACACAAAATTTTGCTGATTTTTTTTCTCTTCAGATGAAAACCTTTCATCCACATTTCTGTCTTGCTGGTAGCTTGATCTCATATTATTCATACTATGCTTAGGAAAACCTAAGCTTGGGCATAGGAAATATGCTAGTGGTTCCTTTAAAGGTCATGAACAACTCTTTCAGTAATGGTCACTAAGTTTTCAGAAATGTCTTCTGTTGCAATGGACTGGTCATATGTCAAGCATGATATTCTTGGAATTGCTTCTACTCTGTCATCACAGCCTAAGTTATTGAGCTGGGACATGTGCTAAGACTCTGAATGGGCTTGGGTTTTCTGCCTCCAGTGAGCACCAGAGCCTGAGCAATTCTTATGAGTGGCAGGTCTGATTCTGAGAGAAAGGTCAAACTTATGCTAACTTTACAACAAATATATATAAAGATGCAGTGCTGTAGCCTGGTGAAATAACTTGAATTTTGAAATCTTAAAGGTGCTCCCAAATGGTACAGTTTTCTTTCAGATAAGTTAGTTTCCAGAGGATTAGAATGCTCAGAACATCAAAATATGATGTTTTTTTCTTTCTGTGTATCAATACATGGCCAATATGAAACCTAGCCCCAGTGAGGGAAACTACTAGACAGTCAGAAATGCAAACTTAGGCTGTACCACAAATACGCAATGTAGTTATATTAGAATTGTTCTAACAACTTTGGCTTTTGTGCATTTTGTTTATTTGCTTGATATTGCAATAATAATATTGATATTTATTTATACACTGGACATGAGCATGCAAAAAAAAAAAAAAAAGCCCCAAAACCTATGCACTAAATCCACAGGATTTGAAGTAAGGAAAATAATCCAAAGTAAGAGCATCAGCTAAGGCTTTCACTTCAGGCTTAGATCATACTCTTGTATTTTGACATTACAGGAGTTTGAGATTGATGTTACATGCCACATGTGCTACAATAAGTGCAATGGAGCAAGATAAGGATGGCAGTCTTAGCTACATATTTCCATTATTTTGTGGATTAGAAATGGGCAGACCTCTAAATGCCTGATTTTGGTTGGGACTAGAGACCAAAATACTGACAAGCACATGCATATATACACATCCACAATTTCTGACATATTTATGTTAGCAGTTACTAAGACTTATTCAATAAAGTGTGCCCTACTAGAATCTGCAAACCAACTTTGACTATATCCAAATATTTTGACCTAAAATCTTTGAAAATGGTTGTCCAGCTTTGAGAAGAATTATGAGTAATGATGTCATTGCACTAACTGAGTTTTTAAATTTTGGTTTCAATGATGTTTGCACAGTTAGAGGTTTCCTGTTTTGGGGTTTTTTTTGCTTTTTTTTCACTTTGGCTTTTGTGTTGATTTAGAACAAAGAACTTGTTCTCCGATTCATGGAGTCTCCTATAATCTGTTAGTCATTAGTACAACAAAATTCTCTGGATTGCCAATTTTGTTGGGACCCAGTGTCTGCCTTCTACAGTATTCTGTGTCAAAACATTTTACTAAGCTCCATTGTGAAGATCAGTGGTATGGCTGTGTTTTTTCAGAAGCAGCAAATGGTGTGTGTGTATCTGAAATAGGAGGATCTAACTCTTTATTTTTGATGTGGACCCTGGCCTTTAGGCACTGCTAGAATTCACATCCATAATAGCTCCGAACACAACACTATTATTATGCTTTGTAAATAAGCAGTACAGCACAAATTTACATGAGCATTTAAGCACTGAACTTCTGTTAATACTGATGAAAATAAGGCTCCTAAAAAGACTTTGTGGTGCTGCCCTTATGGAACCACAGTAAGAATCCACAGGCAAAGAGCAGTTGCCCTGGAGACATACTTAAATCCTTATATCATAAATCAATCCAATTGCAAATAATCTGTCTTCACACGTCAGTTATTAATTCATAGGTTTTTTTTTTTTAAGAATCAGAGAAGAGAGGCAGTCTGGAGAAATGTCTTTCATAAAAAAAAGTTAAAATATATTTTATTTATTCCCAAGGTGGTCATTTTAATAAGTGGTAGTCCAGAAAGTCTGAGGATGCTCTCACAAAGGGTATCAAACAAGAGCTGCTATGAATTTAATTTATATTATTTCACACAAGCCTTGAGAGATATTCACTATGTTAACGGAGAGTGAATAATTAACACTAGGGTTTTGGTGTGCCACTGGATCAGACTACCTCTTCTAATCAGTCTGTGCTGGGTGATGCTGTTATAGCAAACCGATTGCCAATATAGTGAATGCTGTAATGCCACATTCAGAACCTGGTAACAGGGTCATGAAGCCAAGAACCTGCTGGGGAAGAGGAATGGTCAGAGAAGAGAGAAGACTGACACACTTCCCAGAAGGCTGTGTAGCAGTGTCATCCCTCCTGATTCACACAGACTTTATAGATCCTCAGAACTGGACAGGAGTTTTCCACCTCTGACATGTCTTTCATCTCAGTCTTGAGAGTCTTGAGAATGTTAATTCATAAGCTTCTTGCTGTTTTGATGGTAGGCTTGTTTTTTCATCGAGGTCGAACAGTTCTATTCAACTAGAAGCCTAAAAGCACTCAGTGAGCACGTAGGAGACAAAACCCCTGAGCAAAGGCTAAAACACTGCATCATAAACGCCATCCTCAGCATGATTTCATACTTGCTGCCTGCATTGGTATCAACCATTAGTCTTCCACAGAAGATCCTATTTGACTTTTCTCTGGTTTTGGTAAGGCTGGGAAGAGGTAAGATTAAACTGATGTATCATCAGAGGGATTTAGAGGAGGCATAAATTTTCTTTTTATATTTTAAGAGAATAAAAGTATCAGAATAAAAAGTTCTGAAAAAGGACCGGTACTTGAAGTCAGAATCTCAGAAAGCAGTATTTGTAAAATATTTTGCAGTCGTAATGAAACTGTTACAATCTCAAAATACTAGTTTTCAGAACTTGCCTTATAATTGTTCTTAAACAAGTTTGCTTGAGCCTGGAAAAACAGGGGGACATTAAAGTTAAAAGATTGTCTAGACCAGTATCTCTTTCAAAGCATTTTTCTTGATACTTCATGCTACTTGTTTGTGGGGTAAGACATGTCTTCTGGGTAAAAGAAAGTGAACTATTTCATTCATGCCATTTCATGTCCTTGTTGTTCTTCAGGGATGATTTACATTGCATGCGTGTGCATGCTGAAGAGCAATTTGGTGGTATTTATCAGCAATTTCACTGAAAGCCTCAGTGTCCCTGAATTAGCACACTGACACACTTTAACGCAAAGAAGAAAAGTTGAATTTTGGAGTATAAACTAGATTATCACCAGTTTAGATTAGATGCATAATAGGAAAACACTATGCATTTTAGTAACATCATAAATTGAGCAAACCACTTCTGTATTAATCTTGCTATCTACCAATAGTACAAGTAAAATCTCCATTTAATCCCCATGCATAGGTTAATATTATCTTATTATATGTGCAGAGTGAGCTTTCCAGGGGAAAAAACAGCAAAACCCAAAATTGAATTACTATGGATTTGCAATCTGAGATTTCCATGAGCAACACGTGACTCGGAGATGTATGACTGCACATTTACAGTTTTCCTTTTATATCCAGTGCCATTGGACAACTATCAGTCAATGGATAGGATACAGTCTTATTCCTCAACACCTGCACAGTACTTAGTGTCGCCTTGAGCATCATAACTACACCAAAGAGAAAGCTGCCAATGCTTGTATTGAACATTATGTTATGCATTTCATAGGTAAAAGGACCAAGTATCACTTGCAGGTTTTTTTTCTGTTGATCATAGTAGATATAGAAATTCAACGTTGCACAAAACACTGCTTATTTTTATTCTTGTAACCCTCATAACCAGCAGTATATCTTGTCCTTATTTTATAGATGGAGAAAATGCAATAAACAACTAAGATACTTGCCACTGGAAGTCTGAATCAGAGCTGGGAAATAGACACAGAGTCATTCTCAAATTAGTGCTTTAATCTCAAGTGTTTAAAAGCCACTTTGGTTTGGTATGCAGTAGGAAGAGTACATAGAGCCACTTTCATAGTGAAAACCTTTTCTTCCAAACGGGATCTGGTGATGTGGGTTCATGTTTTCTTCCAGGACTTGCTATAGTTCCTGGTGCCCACAAAGGAATAAAAATAGGAAAGTTGCAGCGTCTCTCATCTCATAGAGACAGACTGTATGAGATGAGGTAGGTAATACGGTTTCTACTCTACAGATGTTTAAAAAATACCCATGTCTAAAAAAATACCTCTGCCAAAATAGCAAGTTTTTGGCAGATATCTGTAAACTGGAAAAGCTTTGCATTACAGAAAGTGAGGACTGGAGTTACCTCTCAAAGTAGGACAACATTCCAATTATCTTACAAGCTCTTCTTATTTTCCACCTTAATAAAGAACATAATTTGCTAACATTATCAGTATAGCATTTTCATAAGTATTGTTATCTTTTCAAAATTTGTGGGAAAAAAAATAAACATATTCAGCAGCTACTCAGGTACAGAACATAGACCAGAGGACATACTTCTCCTCTGTTCAGGATCTGTAGGCAACTGGGTAAAAAATTTTGCTACCTAATAAGTACAAAATAAACCACCTGTGCATGAGATACGATATGCTGAAAACAGAAAAAAAAATAATTTTAGTACAAGCAAATGAATGACTGTGGTTCTGAGCAAAATCTGTTTTGGTCAGAATGATTCCACTTCTCCATACTTGCCAATGTCGGTGTCACGCGCTTGGGTTCCCTGGAACGAGGCCATCGATTTCAGCAGTGGAGAATGAAAAGCTCAAGCAAAAAGTGTGAATAAGCATACTGTGCTTTTGAAGAGGTGATCCAAAAAGCCTGGGAAATGGAAAATAACTGTTATTATGTACTTGTTGTAGATAAAGCAATATATATTACAATGCCCTAGAGAGTTAAACCATGTGTAAAACCAGGAAGGGAAACTACTTGCAGATAAAAGCTCCTTTTCCGAGCCCTGTGAAGTTCTACCCCTATATTTTTGTGTGTTCCTGTGTTTAGCCACACCAGCAACCAGCAGTAATGACTTCTGAGTCAAGTGGAACCGCCCTTGTGCAGCTACAGCACCAGGTCCTCAGGCTTTGATCCTAGAGGCTGACAAAGGAGTGGGGGCCTGTACATGGGCAAAACAGTAATACCTGGAACGAAGCTCTCCAGAGACATAAGAATTCACTTTTATGGACTATATCTATTAATTTCAATAGGGCCTGGATGTTATCCCAAGTCTATCATGGAAGGTGCTGAGATTCAAAAAAATAGAGATTGGTAATGAAACTGCATATTATTTTGGATGACAGCATCATATAAGGGAATTGAAGGAAAATAATGTGAAATAAAATGAAGTATTTGACTTATGCACTTTAAGCCAGATGTTTACACTGTCTTATTCATTATCATGTTCATTATTGTATTTATTTTGCATCGATTATTCATAACGGTTGACTAAGAATGTCTTCCTGTTTAGATTTTATGAATGGTTAATCCCCTACAATCCTCTCTCACCCATAATGTTTTTCTTTTTGAGGCATAACGATGATACTCTTTATGAAATAAGAAACAGGTAGAGGACTTGATCTTTAAAATGCATCAAGAAAATAAAATATCTTTGAATGAGTACAAATAAATATAACCCATTTCAGTTACTTCAGAAAGTGTTCTTTGTATTTCTAGTAAAAGTAAAAGTTTCAATATTTCAGACCAAAATAATAATTTCATCAGTTTTGTATGTGAGAGCGATAAAGCGGACTCTTCATTTTTATACTTGTGATTTTTTTGTATCTAGAGTTGAATCACAGAAATGATAATTAGAGAATTTTAGAATTAAAAGAAACCATGAAAAAGGTAAGATTGAAATGACAGTGATAAAGGGCTCAGGTATCAAAAGTAAATATTTATACATCTGTTTCCCACAAACTGACAAAAGGCCCTTTTTAATGTTGGATTGGCAGTCTGTCTTTCAATCATCTATCCACCTATTAAGCCAGAATCACCAGTATACTAACCATAATTCTGGGGATGGAAAAAGTTATGCTATAAAAAAATCAAAACAAGAGGAAAGAGAGTAAGTCAGAGAATAAACAAATTATTTCAGATTAGTCACAAAACAGCCCTTCACAGCACCACTGACAAGGAGCTATTTAACTTACCTCATTAAATAACACATAACTTAGAACACTTTAAGAAACTTCAGTTGTTTCTCATCTAAAATAATAGATTTACAGTCAGTTTATGACCTTTCCAGCTTTCACATCCTCTGTTTGTCTTGCTTGTGTTCTGTTAAACAAGAAAAGTGTTGTGACCCATAATTGCAGGCAGATTCACAGCAGGTTTTGAGGAGCTTTTTTTGCCACGATGTCCGAGCTGTCTCCATCTGCTGCTGTCTTGTGTGCTTCCCACAGGGGGACCTGGCTAATTTTTCAGTCAATTAGCAGAAGGGTTGCTTTTGTTCTCCAAGTGCACCCCCATGGGCTCCTCTTACACCCTGGACACACTATTCAGATGTTGGGAGTTTTCAAAAAGCATATCATGTTATTTTTTTTCTACTGACCTTTGTGACATTGTTGGGTGAATGCTGTCTCCTGTAATCATAGACACTTACATTAAACTGAGTAGACTAACTTTGGAATGTTTTTAATACAAATATTAATAATACATGTAGCAATGGCTTTTCTTAAATGATTTTTGAAATCTTATATCGAAGCCCAGTCTTACTTTTTCATTCAGGAGGAACCAGCTGACACACTAATACTTCATCATAATCATTATTTACTATATATTTTAATCTCTTCATGGGAAAAAAGTTTCTTAACAATTGCTTTTGCTCCTTACCTTCTAACAAGGAACATTTAAATGTTGAATGGAAACCTCAGGTCATGAACATAACTCCAGTTTCAGTGAGAAGAACTTACATACCAAATGAAACAAAGAGCTTTAAAGAGTAGATTTAATTATGCACACGTATGTTTATACCTTTGTATAACCAGCAGAGGGGTAATGCAAATATTATATAGTGGTTGAATAATAACCTGATAGTCAGGCTCCTTGTGTATTCTTTGTGTTGCTTTCTATGAATTTTAATCAGGGTTTGGCTAATATGCACTTCTTGCAAGATGGAAAATGCTGTTATTTCAGTATAACAAAATATTACTAGATTTCTGGAAAAAAGTCAGTGTTTTCTTCTGGAAGAATATAGTTGAGCTAACAGAAAGCAATATGCTTTAAGCCTCCAATTTATGCACATTTCATTTGGAATGTTATCTTGCCTAGGTGTTCCTGAGCCTAACCGGCTTCGAGAAATTTTGAACATCAGTTTGCATATGATATTCTCCATGTGCTGTAGCGACCATTGTACACTGCAGAAGCACATAGAATTCTTCTTTTTAATTTCACTGTTGTATCTTTTATCTGTGATTTCTATCTCAGATGCAAATACGGATCAGTGAGGGTATTTTTCCTTCTCCTTAGCTCCACAATCACGCCACTACTTTTTACGGTAGGATATCAAGCGAGTTCGTTTTCCTGTAACCTTTCATCTGCCCAGCCTCTTGGCTATATCTCTCTATAGTTAATAAATATACTTTTTCTCAGTGTTAAGCAATAAAATATTCACTGGGTCTGAGCTGGGGTTAACAGATTTCTGAAAATTTTATTGCGTGACAGCCTGTCCTGAATAATCCCCTCAGCTGTCTCATGTTCTGGGGCAGAAATGATCTTATGTGTCACTCTAATAGTCTAGAATTACACTTGTATCACTGTCACCAGCATATGGGGCTGTGTATACCCCTAGGCCCAGCTCCCTCTCTTTCACGGCATTTAAAATGATAACATTTGGCAAAGCCAGTTTTGACAGAAAGTGAACTCTCCTTTCCGCGCCGGTGACAAAGCCGGCCACCAGAGGCCTGACACCGAGCAGCCAGTCATCGTACTCTTTGCTGGGTAATGATCACGGGTTTCCCTCCTCTTAATAACCGCCTCGCTGCAAGGGGAGGCTTGAGTGCAAGTCTTCACTTAATTATACAGTCTTCGTCTTAAGTGCTTTATTCATGTGAGGGCTTCAGCTGCTCAGGCGTTATCGTAGCTTTTCTGTTTTATCACGCTGCCAAAAAGTACCGATTGCTGGGCAGGCAACGGGGGAGGGAAGGACTTCGGGAAAATAAAAGGCAGGAAAACAAAACGGCTTGTGTATGCTCAAAAGCAAAACAATTTTAGGAACTGCACTTCATGTTATCATAGTAAGTCTCTGAATGTATTGCACTGCTAATGGGAGCTGCTAAAGGTGGTGTACAGCTTATGTACAAAAGACTGAGAAGAGAAAAAAAAGAATTCAAAATGAAAGAAAAGAAAGGTAAGAAAAAAAATGAGTTACTCTCTAAAAGTGAGGCCAGGCCCTGAAAAGTCATTTTTTAATACAAGCAAAATAAAATGCGGCAACTCAGGAACTTGGTGCTTAGGTGAACCCTTTATTTAGGTCTGCTAAACTAACCAGTAGACATTTCTGAAATGCAGAAAGTTGTGCCAGCAGGTGTTCCTGGCAGCGTAAGGAGGACATAGGACATTATTTACTGTTGCCACTAGACAAACCATATTCATGTTTTCCTCCCACATCCCTAATTTTAGTTTAGAATTTGAATTTGGAGAATATTTTCTTCTTACAGTTTACTTTCACCATTCTAACTGGTATGCTTGTAAAGGAAGCCTTGACTCATTTTCCCATTTCCCATTGCCTTCTCCATCATGTGTCTTGTCTGAAGCTGTGATAATTCCCAGTGGATGTCTTTACTGATGTGTGGTTTAGTCTTCTCTTGGGTAGTACACATTTCATGTTGACTATTAAAAAAGAGAATTAAGCTTTTTTTTTGCACCCCCCCCCCCCCGCTATATTAACACAATATTATCTACCAGTACTTTTGTACATAGCTGACTTTGTTCACACCAAGGAAATGGTCCCTACTGTTTTGCTTACATCCAGGTGTTGACTTTAGAAACATCTGGGGAGGCTCCTCATTTTTCTTGAATTCCTGTTTTCAGAAAAGATGAGCTGTCTTGAGCTGTCTGTCATTGGTAGCACACAGTAAAATGAGCTCCATAATATGGAGAAATGAGAGATGCCCTGGACTACAGCAGTTTCACAGAGATCTGGAGAACTGAATCATCTCAGAGTGGGGAAGGATAAAAAAATTGTCCCAGAAAATTAACTTGTGAGAGTGTTGGATAATCATCTGAATTGTTTGAAATTTGATTTCAACCAAATTCCAGATCTTTTGTGTTTCAGCCAATTCTCTTTCTACAATGGCAATCTCTTAGGGCTTACCACTGCACAACCTGAAACCCAATGATATGGCCGCATGAAGCGTAATGCTCAATGACCTCTTTTGTAGGACTATAGAGATCTCATTAACATTAATACCATTTGTGGAGAACCTTAGGACAATGTGAAGCAGAGCTTTAAAAAACATGCATTCACCCACAGATGTGCATTGAAATTTTAAAGACACGTACTGGATTGTTAGGAATATGCACACTGAATTTTAAGCAAATCCCTGAAGTTTCTGGTGCCACTGCTTAAGCACTTCATTCTCTTCTATGTGCAGTGACTTTCTTGAACAGTTTAAAGCAGTGATATGAACTATTTGCCTGAAAAAAACTCTGCACTCGTTCTTATACTACGGATCTCCTGACAGCTCTGTCATGATTCCACCCACCGAGACACAAACAGTCCCTTTCCACACACCCATTAGTTCTCCTTATTATGATTAATAATCCTCAGGTAACTGGTGGTCACGGAGCTAGCACGTGCATGACTCTGAACGTAGATCCTCACTACTGTCTTTAACTGCCCTGTCAAGCTCGGTACAATGTATACTGTTACTGAAAGCCAGATGATGACTTTAGGTCATGGCTCTTTGTGATCAAAGTAAACATTTCTTTGCCTTCCAGTAGAGAAAGCAGTAACTTCAAGTTAAAATTATGTATCCTTGACTTGTCATTTCTGTTAACTTCTGCCTGTATATGATTGTGTGTGTCCATCTAAACATACATATGCACTTATTTGTGTGAATGCTTATACATATATAGATGCACACACCCACAAACACGTGCAAATATATAAGTATTTGTCAAATTATATGCTGGGTTCACTACTTTTACACTGTTTGCCTATGGCTTCATGTGTCTGTGATTGGTAGCATTTTAAAACCATTAGTAGCTCATGTCAGTAACTTGTTGGCAACACTGATATTCAGTGGTGGGAAGGGAGAAAACAACAGTGAGAGAGAGAAACTTAAGCAGGATACAAGTTGCAGAAAATGTAGGCTGTGTTTAAAGAAAGTAAGCCTCATCTGACAAGTATATACCTAAGAGCTAACCCATACATGTTCAGCTAAATGGAGCTTTATACTAGTGTATGGAGACAGTGAATGTAACAGGATCAGTTTAAGTGGCTAGTTGGGATAATTTTTCTTCATGAGGAAGGTCTCAGGTCTAAGGCAAGATTGTATCCAAGATGGCTGCCTATAGACACAAAGAAGTTCATTACTTGCCCAGTTACATGCATGATGAAAGAGCAGCGCAAAGTTGAGAAGATGTACGGGGTTGGTTCTGCCTATACAGCCAGTTTGAGAAGAGGTAATAGTCACTTGCTGTGAGTTTGGGTCTCAGTGATATTAGCTTTTCTGTGAAAACAGGAACTCTTGTGTTTTGTCTTTAGGATTCAAAAAGTGGCATTTTCAGCTGGATTACCTGAGTTAAGGCAGTCAAAACGTCTATTAAGTGCAAATAAAGCACAAGAAAGTAACAGGGGAAAAAACAGAACTGTGAATCATGTAACAAACTGCATTTTCACACATTCTGATGGTCATCTGTTAAAATCTGTGTGTTATTTCAGAGTTTAGTTACACGAAAAAAGGATGCTTATGAATTATTTCTAAGCTTTACGGAAAATATATCTTCTTATCAAATATTGCATCATCCAAAACTCTTTGAAAGCAATCAAGCAAAGCTCTTAAATGTCAGGCTTACCTGCTACTCATGATTCCCTCCAAACAGACATCCTGTTGCCAAATTTGTTACCACAGCTGGTAGAAATGGCCATACTCAAGTGATTATGACAATTTAACTATCATAAAATTAGTTACCAGATTGCTCTTTATTGATTTCTGCAACCAGTTCAGAGTAAGCACAGCTGAACGTATGAACCACACAGTGTACCATGCTCCGTCTCACAATCTCATGCTCGGTGGCTAATACCTGACATTTTCCTTGTGCAAAATCCACTATTTTTCTTTGCCAAAAAGAGTTTTATTTATATTTGTTCTGATCAACTTTTTTCTAATGGGATGACCTCCTAATCTCAAAGTGTAGAGGAGAAAACTTGAATAATGACATTACATGGATGAGTTCCATGGGATTTCTCAGAAGGGTTTATCAATACAGATGTATCAGTCAGATTGTTTTAGTCAGAAAATCACATTAAGACTGAAGCATGCCAAAAAAGTTATTTTACCTGGCAGAGTTAAGTTTGCCAGAACATATACTAGGCAGTTATAATAATACTTATATGAAAATAGACCTTTTTTTTTCCCCTGGATAATTTTCTATATGAGGTACAAAATAGGTATTTAGAAAATTGGGGTTCTATTCTTGGCACTGCCAGTGACATTCTGAAGAACCTTGGCTAGGTGGTTTAGTATCTGTGCCTTTTTCAGGAGCAAACTGGAGACAGTTTTCTCTTTTTCTTCATCTGTTTAGAGCGTAAATGTTTACTTGGGGACCATTGCTTACTATGTGAATGCATAGTACCTGGTAATTTTTTAAGGTAGTAAAGACTGGGAGAAGAGTGTGAGGCAATTACAATGAATCTTACTTTTGTCTTTTTGATTTTAGTTTCTTTTGGTATTTAACATGGAAGAAAAAATTGACTGAGGGGAAGTTGGCTGGTTTGGCTGAGTGTGTACTCAGAAGCCATATGCTTCCATGCAATATAGTGAAAATGATTATTTAAAGAAAAATCAATGCATTTGAATCAGAATAAAGTGGAGTATCAGAAAAACAAAAAAAATTAATTTTTTTAATTAATGAGTGATCAAAAAAGGCAGAGAAATAATCTTTAGAGACAAGAAATGAGAGTGTACCTCTCTACATGCTAATTTTTGACTGGAATAAAGATAGCATGGGTACCAAGTTGTCCTATTGTGAATATTGAATTTTGGGATAGTATCACTTACTAACATTGCTTTGGCCTTGTACACACTGAAGTAAACTGTACCAAGTGCAAACTTGTAAATTCTTTTAAATATCATTGTGCCAGCCTTTTTTGATCCTCTATATGCTGGGATTACTTAAGCAAACTTAACAGTTAACCAGTGTAATGTGATTTGTATTCACATTTGTGTATGAGTTAAATTCTTGTCCTTTCATGGATGAAGCTCAGAAAGTTGTTTCCAGCTATCAATCACATATACTCAAATATACATTAACTTGTAACAAGAAATTATGTTAACAAAAGTTAGATAGACAAAATATAAATGTTACAGAAAAGGAGGGGAGAATCCGGTTTTAATTTTCAAGGTTCATTTTATTTGATTGGTTCAGAATATGTCACAGTTTATCTACACCTAATGAGAATTCCTTATGCTGGTATGTCATATCTCTACTTGAACCAAAGCGATTATCCAGGCCATAATAGGAATGATACTGGAGGAGAAATACAGGGTTAGGACCACTTCAGATGGGGTGAAGTCATAGTCACTTGAGTCAGAATCAAGTGTATGATGTGGAATGGTGTCTATGAAGCTGATGAATGAGGGGCCATTATAAAGCCCAGTGCTCTATTTAAAAGGAAGTGAAAAGTATGTCTAGAACATAAAAATAGAAATGCTTTCTGTGGCAGATCGGAGTAACAACTATGAGAAACAACTGTTAATATAATTGAAAATAGTTGGTTGCTTTTGTTCGTAATCATATGGAGTTTTATCACTACTATGAGGATGACTAGAGCTTTAGTTCATTACACCCTGGATACTAAGAAAAGAGAACGAGCAATAAGCCTGTTTCTGTTTCAGGAAATAACAGTGCTACAAACTACAATATCAGACAGAGCACTGAAAAGAAAGAGTTCTAGCTTATGGATACCAATATTCTTCAACAGAAAGCAAAAAGCATATTACATAAGCATTTTAGGAAAAGGTAGAAGCAAAAGCCTTTTCGAATTTCAGTAATGCTGAGTAGTAAGGTTAAACATTAGGTGTAGAGTAAGCTGACAAAGACTGAACAAGCTAAGAAAGAAAATTGTAATATCCCTAGTGATGTTTTTTAATTCAACTATGTACCATTTGTAGTCACCTGGAAAAACTTTCAGAAAATGTCAGAAAAGCATCTGGAGATCAGAATTATTACATGTTGCCGCTGAAGTTTGACTCATATTATGGTGTTCCCGTAAAACCAGCCTTCTTCAACATAATTTTTAGTGCTTTTACAAAAAAGTCAGATGAGTACAAATAAGACTCAGTATGAAATTTAGTATTGATCTCAATAGCTACTTGTGTTGGTGTGAGCATTTGACACCCATTTTCTACTCACTCAGTGAAGATGCTTAGCAATGTAATTCAGTGCCAGTTCTTCCTATTCTGTTGTCTCTTGCCGGGTCATGTCAATGGCAAAATGAACCTCAACAAGGGGAAAAAAAAAAAAAAAAAAGGCTTTGAAGAAAGGAGAGGAGCCTTAAAAATTATACAGAATGGAACAGTTAAATTAGGGCCAAACCCTTTAATGTTTTAATGGAAGATAATCACCTGAATCTGTCCACTGAATTTAGTATGACCTACAGACGCTTTCATGAGTCATTGGGTCTGAGCCAATACACTCTGCTGAAAGATGAGGCATATGGCTTAGACTGCTCTGTGCTAATGCCTCTATTCTGGACCAGAGCTGACTTTTGTCTGGCCAGGCTGAAAATGGGCAAATTGGGCCTGGCTCTGTTTTTATCCATCCATGCAAACACGCCTGCTGAAAACTTTCAAGAACTGGACTTCATGTCTGTCACATGATGAGAAAAAGTGTCACTGTTTGAGTGATCTGCATTAAGAAGTCAATGTTTATCTGGCAGTGTATTTGATGTAGTACCATCATATTTTAAATGGTCCATGAACATGACAAAAATGTTATATTTTCTTCCAAGTAAAATAAAATTAACAGGGTAGAAGTTACACCAGAAAGAAAAAAAAATCAGAGAAATGTTCCCTAAGTTAGCATTACTCTCACCCATCTGGGAAACTGTCTTTGGCTTTGCAGAACCATAGGCATTTGTAGCAAGTAGCATAAGTAAAGGGTCAGCATCTGGGGGAGGGATAGGACAGGTTTCAATTACAGCAGACTTCAAGCACTCAAATCTGAATTGGATTTCTTTAACCTGTGCTCTTCATGGTCAAAAAAGTCTATCTTTCACTTCCTGGCAGAAAGGATCACAGTAAGTCTCTCAGTGGGTGTTTGCAAGTTTGCATGAGGAAACTTCTGCTTCACGAGAAGTGGATAACCTTTTACAATATTCTTTGCTACAGTCTTTAGGACAGCATTGCTGTGTGGCTGAACCTCCAGTACCACTTGGGTACAGGATGGGTATGATCCTTCCTGTGATCCTGTTTAAGTAAGGTAGCTCTTTGTGTTCAGGTGGCTCCCTGTTTCTGCCCTTTCAGGTTTTGAGAATCGTAGCATTTTCTTAATTTCTGCTGCTGCTTCTGTCAATGGCTTTTATCTGTTCTGAGGCTGAGATACAAGGGAATATTGTGCAACAATATGGAAACTCTTTCAGGCATTCAGAGCATCTCACCCGAATTTTTGGTTTCACGTTAATTCAGAATGCGATGTGAAAGCTAGAGGTCTTGAAAATGTACAAACTGAGCACCAGTAATTTTCACCTGAACTCATTCAAACTGAAGCCAGCAGGTTTCAAAGAGCTCTAATAATTACTGAGAGACTTAGCAAAGGCTTGTCTGATCCTATATTTGTGACTTAGCACAGCATTCTAACCTGCTTTCACACTCTCCGTAGCCAAATTAAGAGCTCTTAGACAATGATGGATGGCAAGTCTGCCACACTCTGACTTTAAAGAAGTTGAAATAAAGTACCAGCTGGAAAGAAATAATGGAAATGTGGATGGGCTGTTCAGTACACATGTAAATGTAAATAACACAAATGAGTGACAGCGGAACTGAAAAGAAAGGCTTTAAAATATGTTTCCACATTCCCCAAATAAGGTATTGAAATTCTAGGATCCAGACCAATACATATCATTATCAGAAAAAAGTATTTCAAACATGTAAAAGGAGTTAGCATAAATCCATAATAGAAACCTTAAGAGATATAATGGATTTGCTCTCTGATGCAGAAATTTAAAGGCAAGACTCAGATGGCAAAAATGTGAAGTGACTTTTTTGAAGACAATAAACTTGGTTTTCATACACAATGGCACAATCTTGTAGGAGCAAGAAAAGGTGTATCTCAGAAGGCATTGCACCTTTCCCCTTTTCTGTCCTCCATGAGGGTGATCATGATACCTCATACAGTCCTACAGAAAAAACCTGAGGAAAGGGCCATGCTAGAGTTTAGCCTAGTGTTAACCCAGAAAGACTGACTGGCAGGTGATATGCTGGACTGCTGTGTCTGCTACCTAGCCTGAATATATCTTCTTGTCACCATTATCTTTCATTTTCGGCTGCACTTTGGTTACAAGTTCTTGTAGCATCACGGGTACTGCACTCTTACTTCATGGTCGTCCTGTTGCCATGAGCCTTTACTCTGGGATTTACATATGGAAATCAATGTTTGTTCTGGATTAGTATCAGTGAAGTTACTTCAGATTTTCAGACACTGTGTGAATGTCTAAGCGTTGCTACTGATTGTAATAATCAGCTTGTTAAAAAAACAGGGATCCTACCCTGCCCTCAGATATTCAGAGGAGGAATGTGACTTGTGATGCCATAACTAAGCCTTAATGATGTGAATTTCTCTGCAGGTATCTATATATCTTCCCAAAACTAGTCCTGGACATAATATGTGGTAACTGCTGAAAAGAAGCAAAGAACAGAGAGTTATGAAAATGCAACATCTTTCTGAGTTATTTCAAGTTCTCTATAAATAAGACACTGAAAGAAAAATTCACTCTTTATTTAATTTTACTGAACCCAGAGGTGTTTCATGTAGACTGAATTTATACAGAGACAGACAAACTGAAAGACAAAGATAGAGAGAGATAACAGAAAAAGACTGATAATCAGCAGGGTAGATAGCATGTCTAAAACTATAAATCCTTTCAGTTATGGAAATACATATAAATGGTTCTACAATGTCTTTAAAATTTAATCTCTGAAACACGAACCTTTTGGAGTTCTTTTTTAGCAGCAAACAAATAAATGCTCAAGTTGCTTTAAAAAATGAATCTTCACAGACATCTAACCTTGAACAAGAGTTGATTGATTAGATCTGCATCCAGCTGGATAACACCAACTCACTTATACAATCCTAGTTCATTTTTTTTTTTATCCATAGGCCACATCAGTTTTTAAAGTATGGCTTTTAAGGCCACATTGCCATTGGAAAAAAAAAAAAAATCTGACATGTTTCAGAGTTCAGGGAGCATTACAGGAAAACTATTTTATATGTCTTTGTTGAACTAAGACATTACGTTTTCCAAAAAAGTAAAAATAGGAACTGAATAGGAAGAGCTATCTGTCATAGAGACTCAGTAAAAAAAATTGTGATAAGGGAAGATTTATTTTTCATTCTATATTTAAATAATCTACTTTTTTGAATGTATAAATCTAATGTCAGTTTTCTGCCTTCTGTGCAAGAGACTGTGATCAATTTATCTCTGCTTTGGTTCTGGACAAACAGAATGCATCTGTTGCAAGTTCATTTGAATAACTCGATGCATGTATATCCTGACGAAACACTAATAGACACAGTGTAGCCGTACTACACAGTCACACTAATATGTTTGCTAAGCTGATCAATAATAAGATTGATCAGTGTTTTGCTTGGCCAAGTTAATCATGCTATTGATCAGCTTAGCAAACACATCCTTTTCCTTGTGCACTATACAGGCTCTCCTCCCCACCCCCATCAACTGGACATCAGGAGATTCAGAAAATGAAATATAGCAACATTTTCTACAGTAAGTGCTCCTATTACTTCAGGCTCATCTTCTACAGATAACTATAACATTTCATGATTAAGGTGTTTAGATTTCTTAACCTCTTCTTGCAAGTTTGAGCGCTGTTGTTAAAAACGTGGGAAAATTTCAGAATCTTTTTTCTAAGGCATAAGACACTCAGCCCAGGCTCTGGCTCTAATGATGTCCTCTTTCTGACGTTAAATATTTGAGATTCCCTCATCCCATATGCATCCTATAAAAGCATCTCTCGCTTTAGAGGCTTTAGGCTTTTTTAAGGGAAATCATTTAATTGCAGAGAAAAGTTCAATACAATCAGAAGGTATGGATCTTGGGGTGTATTATTAGCACAGTACTTGGAGATTTATCTTTGGAACTACGCAACAAGACATTCAATAGTCTCAAATTAGCATTAAAGAGAATTTCACAGTTATATCCTTATAAGTAGTGGCAAAAAAATCTCTTAAGTATGGAAATAGGTCTATTATCTTTAAGCTATACCTCTTACATGGATTGTTTACTTTTGTATCTTGTTTTGAAAGCCTGATTTTGTGCCAGTGTGCCATGTTAACAAAAGAGTTCTCAGGCACTTTTTACAGCTTGAAGCACATAGTAATGTAAGGCTTATTTTCCATACAAAGCCTCTTCCATTAGTGATAAAATAAATTCCCCAGTGCAACTACAAAACAGCATTGGAAATATTAGTTGTTTTCTGGTGCGTATCTTAATGCAGATAGCGAACAGAAAGTAGGAAAGTCAGATCTTAAATCCAGACTTCTCTGGATTTAACAAATATCTTGTGGACTAGAAGCAGTGGGAGGAGTATACGAATGGCTGCAAGTACTCATGAGTATGATTTGTTTACGGCGTAGTGTCAAGGACAGATGTCATTGGAAACATAATATCTTAGAACAGATATTCAGCTGATGGAAACTGGATTTGCTCAGTTGAAAAGTGTCTCATACAGTTCTTAGATAATACCAGTTCTATACCTCCATTCTTTGGGACGTAGGAAATCAGAAAATATGTAAAACATCTTATGGACAAGTAAATTTTCTAGTTTTTTTGAGAGGTCAGAAAGTGGGGAGAAAGGTGTTTTTCAGAAGATAACTGCTGTAGTTCTAAGGTACAAGTAAACTAGTGAGATGTTAGCATTTGTGGGAAAAGATGTTATGGTACAGCCTATTTTTCTAGTTTGAGTATAGCTAGAAATTAAACCTTAGGTAGAAACTGTGCATTACATAAAGTTGGGTGATAGGAGTCCCCTCCCAAAGTTTCTAAACCCTAAGCAGACTCAACATGAATAGAGAACCTTGTAAACCACCCAAGTAATGTAACCTCCCACTACTTCACGTTGTAAATATTGTACTTGCTTCCAGTCTCTGTTGTGTAGTCTCTTCATAGTCCTAGAAGACCTAGAAGGTCCTGTTAGCTGTTTGATTTCTGGTTAGTTTAACAGTGTTTTGTGTAGGAGTTCATAATTAGACTTAGAGATTTCAACCTAAAAGAAGCTATTTATTAAACACCTAGTGTACCTATCTGGCTGTAAAATCCTCAGTATAGTGTCAACTTACATTTTGGAGAGCTCATTTTCACAACCATATGATTGGAAATAGAAATAAAATTTTTCAAAAATATTGTCACATTTTTAAAATTTGAAAATATCCAGTGCAAGACTGAATTTGAAAGTCTGGAAGGTCTACCTCTCCCATTAATATCAGCTAAAATACTAGCTGCTTGGCACTGTAGACAACTTGGTCAAGGTGTCTTTGGTTAGCAAACAAAAAGGAAGACCTTGAAACCACTAGCAATTATAAAAATGCTGGCCTAAATTAATTAAAAAAAGTCAAAGCCTGACTTCTGATTTAGTAGGTGCCACCAGGCTATTGTGGGTAAATTTTGCTTATATCAGGGTGATCACTGAGTCTCTAAGATCAGGGAATTTTTTTAGGTGTAGGTGGATTATCTGATTTTTCTGTGTGTGAAAGGTACAAGACTAAAACCCCTGGAGGCACAATCTTGTAGCCAGTTTTTGGAAAAGACAGAGTTCTCTCACTGCCCTGCTTATGCAGTTGAACTTTAACTCAAAAGATAAAAGAAGAGCTTCATCCGTATTTACACAAGAGAGACACTGATGAATGAGCAACAGCTAAAGTGAGTATTTTCACAGAAACGAGTATTTTCACAGAAACAAGTATTTTATAACCTGAAAGAAAATAAATTGCTAGTCTCAAACCTGCATTTTTAATCTTTTCCTAATATTTTAAACTGGAAGTCTTTGTGGGAAGCTGTTCAGCGTGTTGTCTATGGGTTGGGCACAGAATAAGAAATGGCTGCTTTAGTCTGACTGACATGTAGGGATGACTTTAAATACACCTTCTGCAAATGTGGTGTTTTCTTCTTCTTTCTTTCTTGCACTGTGCAGTTGGCTGTGTGGCATCTCAAAAACATGGAGGGTCCAGGACTACAAAGAGGGTAATTTGTAATGAGGATAGAAGGTGGAGTCTAAGCTGTGGGTCTCATACTGGCATTGCCAGTAACTACAACTTAGAGAAAGAAAGGTCATACTGCCGCAGGGCCCTGACTGTAAATGGTGCTTCTTTTGCTTTAAAGACTACATAATTTCATTCCACTTAAGTCAGCAGACTAGGAGTATGTGTAATGATCTTCTCTTCACCCTCCAGGGTCTAAGCAAGAATGGTTCCAAGACCAAGTTTTCTGGCTTCCATAAAGATTTCAAACGAAGAGTTTAAATCTGTGTGCAAGAATATTGAAGGTGTTATTAATGCTTGTTTGAGCTTTAGGAATGCCCTTTGACATCCTCCATCAATATTCCAAGCAAGTAGTACAGATATTTCAACTTAAATAACTGAAACCAATTCTTACTTTTACAGGAAGTCTGAAGAGATAGTTTTAACCCTACCTTGCCCAAATGAAACAAAGATAAGCAGTCCATTTAAATAGCATCTTGCCACAATACTCCTGATTTTTTTTTTTTTTTTTTTTTTGAGTGACAGGAATGTCTCTATGTTCTTTTCATTTTTGCAAACTGGGTGAGTTTTTTTCTCCCATCTCTATTCAAGAAAAAAATCCTAGCCTATTTTTAGCACTCTGGGACTCTGTCTCCACAACATCTTTGATAGAAAATTTAAGGATTATGCCTTTTTATTTCTCTTTCGTAAAATATCAATACTTTATGCTGAATCTAAGATATCCCTGGAGAACAAGGAAAAGGCTGGGCAGAGAGAGAGAACTCTGAACATTTCTTAGACAGAGGCTGAATTTTGATCTACGTTATTTTTGCCTTTGGAAACATGTTCATTTAAAAGGACAAAGGCTTCCATCTTTGAAATTCAGCAATGCATAGGAAGCTGTTGTTGAATAAATATGTTTTATTTTAGGGATAAAACCAGCAACAACAGTGTTCCACTATAGAGTCTGAAAGCCTTCTGCCACTTTTAATGAGATAGATACAACTTATTCAGGTCTTCATCATTCACTAAAAGACAAATTTCACCTCCAGGTCCAAAACCCAGGAGTATCTCTGTGGAGCGGCAAATGAGAGGTACATAAACTCAGGCACTTAAACTGAGAATAAAATTTGAAGCATTATAATGATGTTTGTTCACTGCGTACTGTGTGCCAGTAACTCACATCTCCAGGGACACAAATACTGGGATGCAGTAACCAAGCAGGGGCTTGATTAGAAAGGCCATTACCAAGTGTTGTACCTCTGGATTTATACTACTTTCTGATCTGCACAAAAGTAAATATAGAGACAATCAAGTCCTCTATTTTTTAGCAGGCATTTAAAAAAAAAACCCTACACTCTAAGTCACACAATTTAATTAGAAGCCACACCTTTTTTTCCTGCAAAAAGTCTGGAGAAGCTCATTATGCTTGATGTAAACTTCAGCTTCTGAAGCACAGTATGATGGGCCAGCAGCACAAGATGATTGCAGACTTTCTGAGTTAAGCTGTCATGTAAATATGCACCAGAAAGAAGGATCTCATTTTTAAAAAAAATTGTCTCTGATCTCAGTGGCTGTTAATTGCTCCTGATTATCTTAGCACTGAAACCTAAAGATGACAATTAAAATGTGTCTCAACTAAAAAAACACCTGATCATTCTAACAAGTAGCTTGCCTATGTAATGAGTTTATACATAATATCTGGATTTTGTGTGGCATGCAGCAGGGCAGCTAATAGCACAGACTGATATTAAAAAAGGATGTAGGTTCCCCCTTGCTTAAATTCCTTGTTCCTCTCCTCAAAAGGTGGAAGCAACGAGGAAGAACTAGAAAAGAAAAAAAAAATGTGATGCTCTTTAAAAAAAAAAAAATCCACAGATTTCTGAACCATTGATAACTCAGGAGCAGATAGTCTTGGAAGCTTATGAGTGCACTGTAAGCACCAGTACAGAATAAGTGAGAAAGGACCAAGAGAAAAGCTAGCCTATGTCTTTCATGTTGAAGTCTCTTACAATATTGCAGAGCTTTCACTCTGGCAATACTTGCTTGTCACAGGAACCTCCAAAATAAAAACACCAATTTTAAACTTTTTTTTTTTAAAAGTATGTTTAACAAGGGGTTGTGTGTTTATACAAGACCTCTGTCATGATCTATTTCATGTTATATTCAATACATGAACATGTGTGCAAATAGAGTATGCCATGGGTTTATTATATACATTTGGGATTTTGAAAAGGATAGCTTGCCAAGGACAGAAACTTTGCTGAGAAACATTTTAAAAGTCAGAAAAAAATGGAAATGGAAACTATAAACTGTTTAAAAGATTATTCCTTGTTAAAAAGAAGTTTGCTTATTCTTCGGGAAATATAATCGAAGAAAGTAGTTTCATTGATTAAAGACACAAAGTAGCCTAGAAGAAAAAAAAAGCAACAGTAAAAATTATATGCATATTGCTACACACAATATGGCAAACAGAAGAAAAAAAAGGAAAAGAATTAAAGACAGTAAGGAAAGCAGAAAGATTCATTCAAGGACTAGCAGAACAGCGAGAACATTTAAAATATATGAAGAATTAAAGGAATCGTACAATGACAATTCAGTCCTATTTGTCTTACAACAGTACGGAAAAAAGGAGAAAGGTATTACTTGATATATCTCTCCCTGAACTAAAGAGTGACGGAAGCTTAGTGGTTTGGATTTTGGGTTGTGGCTTCTGGTGGAATGAAGCAGAGAAACGTCACAAGCCTCTGCTTACTGCCGGGAGTTCAAGTTAGTCAAAACAAGTAGCTGTGCAATTCCTATCTTTTGTTCCTGTTCAGTTAGATGGGATACTGTCCTATATAACTCCCTTGCAAACCAGCCAATGAACAACGGACACCCTGAAATCCTGGGAAAAACAGTAGCATCATAAAGAATATTTCTGCCACTCAGTTTAGTTGTCTTATATACCTCATTCATGGCTCTCCTATTCATTAATGACATAGTTATACCAAATGCATGCTAATAAGAACTTATCTATCATATACCACCACATTTTGTCTATATATGAATATCAGCTTCAAATAATTTAGTTTAAAGAGAAATAGGATAATAGAAAGAATAAAATTAATTGGATGATGGATTTATATTTTGGAAAAGTGCATACAGTAAATAGAAAACAATTTAATCAATGAAAAAATAATAAGTTTGAATTAAACTCAAAAATTAAAAAAAAAGACTTGTGGTTAATTGTGACCATCTCTAAAAATATTCCAGACAATATGAAGAAGCAATTTAGGGCATGATTCCCAAGAGTTGTACAAACACCATTAAACAATAAATTTGAGAAAATTACACGATTATGGAGTTCTCTGGCTTGGGTAATATGCAAAATAATCCACCATTTTTCATAAATATTGCAAAAAAAGATTTCATATTATTGGATAGATTTTAGGAAGCCAAAAATAGAATGAATATGGGAAAGGTGTTGAAGAAAAGTTTACTATCACAATATGAAAGAAATGGCTAATAATATCATATGTGAATTATGTGCTTGTAAAGAGCGGGGAAATGCATAGTATGTAATGAAAGTCAGAGAAAAAAGTTTAAGTACAAAACATTAAGTACAAAGTTTATGTACAAAACATTCAAAAAATGACACACTACAGATGTAAGAACAGAAAGTTAGGAAGCAATTTTCCAGAAGTACTGAAACTTTAAATTGCATGACAACCTACTTTTTTTTCAGAACAGCACAGACGACGGTAAAGTAGTCAGAGACAGAAAAATTGTGACAAAAATCTAATTCCATATTAGTAATGAAAGTTTGAGCATCTTGAAAAACTGTGGAAGTAATGATTTAATGAAAAAAAGGTTATTCTACTTAAATGTACAAAAATTTAATTAATTGAATACAACATATTCATAAGGTTTCTTAAATTAACATGGAAAAATAATTGTATTTGCTAAATGTTTAAAATGTACAAAGCTGATCAGTTCAGGAAATAATTCGGGACATTTTGTAAAAGATTAATAGAGTTCCTAATGTTAGTAGTTGTTCTAAAGAGAAAAATGTTATGTGTTTTTAACAAATCTTTGCTATCTGTTTCCAAACATATTTACAATTTTTAGTGTTTGATATACTGCTACTTTGAAGAAATCCATTAAAACCTTTAAACATCTTTATGCTTTCTTTTGCTTGACATGAGCAATAGTTGTTGTTTTTTATTAAGTGAAGTATTTCAGCTTCATATAAGATTGGCTCTACAGGCAGGAGTAGCTGTAAATCACACTCGTTAAATTCAGAATACTTAGAAAGGTTTTAAAAAATGGTTCTAATCAATTATACTACCAGAATATTAAAGAAATATTTTGTGGGAATAGTACAAATTAGTTTATATTTTTCATTTCTTCTTACTTATGGAGGCATTTATGTTGAGGAAACAGTCATTATTCAGTTTAGATCATAAAACATTTCTTCATAGTTTTGCCTGGGATGTCTTCTGAGCAGCTGCAAAAGTGAATCCAGAGCAATATATTTTCAGAAGCTTTGGGAGAAGTATTGAAAATTATGCCATGAATTGTTCATGTCATATGTAATACAGTATGCTCTAAATGACCAGAAACCAACTTTTCAAGAAGCTATTGTATAGAGGGAACATTTTAATAACAAATGGGTGTGTTCTGAAACTCAGGTAAAATAAAGAAATATGGACAATGCATTATAAATACTTTTATCACAAACTGCCACAAACGAAAAAGTAAATAACTTGCTAGTCCCTTGCTGATCCATAACAATGCTAAGCTGTGTTTTGACATAGATAAAAAGATATTCTCTCAGTTTAATATTTTTTTTTCTACTTTTAGATTGAACTGTAATATTTCCGTATTTCCTAGGCCAGTTACATTGCCTGAATTAGTCTAATATATTGATTAATACTAGGAGAATCCAGAAAAAATTGTCAAACCTCTTAAAAGAGGATGGTCAATATGTAGTTTGCACCCTTTTATTTTTTCTCATAGGTTCTCTTAGTCCTTCAGCAAATAAAGGCTCCTAGGGAGACATCCCCAAACTGTGCTCTTCTTGGGGTCTTATTTTAACAAGGTGTTCATACACCACTTAGAGCAAATTTCTTCTTGGACCTTCATTAATATGCAATCTTTTTTTTGGAATTGCTTCTCTTCCTCTTAGAAAAATCTGGATCTTGAAGTACTGCTGCTGCACCCCTCACCCCTTTCCTCCGGCCTCTCCCACTCTAAGCAATTTCTGGAAGGATTAGTGGCTAATTGGAGTCAGCTGTAGAGATTTGCTTCCCATGTGACAGTTTACTCTGTCACAATTCACTATGCAAAAATTCAGAGGAACAGTCAAGCAGAAGGTGTGAGTAACCCTTGTAGTCCCCTGCAGAATTTTCCACAGATTGTCCTCTTTTCTTATTCTGTTTTTCAGTAAAGCAACCACTAAAGGGACGGTTGAGGGATCTCAGAAACTCCTGCCTCATCTCAGATTCACCACACGTAGCTCCCAGTCAGCCGATCGTCTTAACCTTCCACTTGTTTCTTCTATGAAAAGCATTTCCACATTGCTGAGGGCTTTTCTCTCAGAGCGTAATGTAGTCTGAGCCCTACATCAGGAATAAAGTTACATCTGGCTATAGACCATTTGACCTTCTCCATGTAAAAGCCCTGGTTAGCTAAAAGAATAAGGCCACACAAATATCTGACTCCTTTAGTTCTTGTCTGGGAGGAAGACCTCTTTGTTCACCCTCTTATTGCCTGTTGTTTGAACACAATTGCAAACATATAATAATACAGGTTCCTGGGCCTGAAAACACTAGATGTATTTATAAAAAATTAAAAGCTGATGAATTCTTTTAACTAAGTTAAAAAACTGACTATGATGTAATATCATAAATAGAATCTAGACATCATAAATTAAGGAAAACATCTCCACTTCCATAGATCTAACTGTAAATATGCTGTTGAAACTAAAAGGACCAAGAACAAATGTAAAAATTTACTTTTTATTACTTTGTAAGCTAAAAATTTTTACTTTTGTCAGGGAGACTAAGATGTCTTTTCACATTTTCCAAAACTTTTAAAAAATATGAATGCAATTGTAAAGAAGAATTCAAATATCTGAACTTAGTGTATTTATAATGACATATAGGTACCATTATTCTAAAGGGACTTTGCTCAAGTTTCACACAGACACGTTAATAACTCTTGGTTATGCTTAATTTATTTTTACCAAGTTCTTCTTCTGCAGGTGCATTTGTTTGTCTGTAGTATGCTTATAAACTGAGAGCAGAAATATCTTCTAGGAAGAAAATACGAGACTTCAATAGCCTTGCATGCTCCAGTGGGAAGTGGTGAGTATGACTAAGAGTTTCCATAGGAGATACTTGCAGTCTGTAGGAATAGGTTAAATTCCTTCCACATGGGTCATAAGAAAACAATCATAGCCTCATAACATTGAGTTTAAAGCCCAAAAGAGACTATTAAGTCATCTAATATGACTTCTCATATACGACATCCCTTTAAATTTCTTTCAGTTACACCTATAATGAATCCGAACAATCATGCTTAACAAAAACATATCTACAAGAAAGACCTAAAGATATGTGTTGGGTGGATCATTCACTACTTGTATTAGTACAAGCCAGGAGAGCACCTGGACTTTGAAGTGCAGGTAGCCAGCTGTGAGGGAGAAGCAAAGCAAGAACAATACCAATGGCTGCATCTGCTGGGGATTCTGTTTTATTCCTCCCACCAAAGCTGTTCTAGTTCTACTACATCACTTTACAATTAATTAACCTCAATGTTAAACCTTTCTGCCAAAATTCTCATTTAAATTATTTCTGCATTCAACTCACAGCCAGTCATTCCTTTTTTTTTCTTTCCTTTTTTTTTCCTTCCAGACCTGTGAAATTTTCCTGATATTCCAAGATTAATTACAAATTAATATAATTGGGCTATAAGTGCGATAGGGTATCTTTAAAAAAATCCCAAACACCTCTTGTGCTCATGTTATTTATGTTTGATTATTTAAAATATTTATTCCTGCTAGACATATTTCTTCATTCACTAATGGATTAGAAAGTAGTTCATCTTTCATAAAGAAAGCAAATACAATGCCCTACTTGTTTCCAAGTACAGAATAAAATAATATTTATTGAACATTTGTTTGTTTTCTGCATCACTACTGACACCACTCCAAGTAAATGTTGACAATTCACAAACTAAGGCTCCTGCTAGGAGTATTGTAGTTCCTGTATCATAATTACTCAGTTATGGCAGCTAGGTACAGTCTAGAAATTCAAGGTACTCCCACAAAGGAGTTATCTGCAAATAGACAATGCCAGAAAGTAATAATGGGATGGTAGGAAGTGACAAAGCACACATAGTGTGTGCTTGAGTGATCTGTGAGCGTAGTTATGTCTATGCTCCTGTCAACAGCCCTGCAGTTCTGCTATTCCCAGGCTTCACCAACATTTGCCTCCTCCCAGAACCACTCTCTTTGGCCATAGATATCAGATTGGCTTGGTCTATGGGGTAAAAGCCTCATGATTCTTTAATTTAATGAATGAATCTGACTGCATTGAATCTGGCAAGCAGAAACTGCAGTGGTGAGACTGGAACATCAGGTTCTTCTGTATTTACTACACAGGAATATGCTCAGGGCTATCGGCTAGGACAGTTATCTAAGGAAGAGCTTTGCTAATTGCACAAACCAAGTTGGTTTGTTGGAAGACACAACTTAGACAAAACCTGAAGAATTTTTTGGTCATTAGGAGTGATATGCCACCAGCCACATCATGCATATATTTTCAAGCCAATTACCTGGATTACTTGAATCAATAGTCAGAAGGATTCTGCTACCCAAATTATGAATAATACAAGATAATATAACCATACCAATAGGCCATAACAATGGCTCAACTCCCTGTCATTCAGAAAGGGAAAGGGCAGCCAAATACAATTTTTTGGAAAAAGAATATCTACATGCAGCTTTC
The DNA here is from genome assembly GCF_018139145.2 of Gymnogyps californianus. NCBI lineage: Eukaryota > Metazoa > Chordata > Aves > Accipitriformes > Cathartidae > Gymnogyps > Gymnogyps californianus. Next base: position 69,160,583 of record NC_059472.1, read on the forward strand.
TTTCATTTCGCCCCTTTGAAGGGCTATCTTTTTCTCCTGCCTACTGGAGTGACAAGGTCATGACCTACCAATAAGTAGGATGAGTTCAGGATCCAGTACAGTAGTTTAATGATGTAAAGAATGCACTTTTTGGATAATTATATTTACCTATTGATTCTCATAAAACTTTTTCTTTCATTTTTGCTTTTGCAGATAATGTCTACATGTTAAGACAACTTTAGGTCATGTTTTCTCATTGTGTGAATATAGTGAACCAGCTAATTTGCAAAACTGTGACAGGCTGTAGGCCTTAGGATGGTCTCAGAGTTTAAAGCTACTAATATTAAATGTCTTACTGAATGCATCAGTCCACATGCTTCATCAGAGCCATTCACCCCATAGGATGATGACAAAAAGAGAACAGAGCAAAAGCTATTAGTTGAGTAAGAGGAACCAAGTATGTGCTTATCCTTAAAAAGAGCAACAGCAGTAGCTAATGTGTTAGGAGAACCGATAAAAGCAATTGGTGATCAGAGCTGATCTCATGTGAGAAATTTGCACTGATGTCAGGATAGCCAGAAAAATAAGGGGACAAAGGTAATTTTTTGCCCTCAGCAAAGAAAAGACAGCATAACAAAGTGTTATTACAATCATAACATCTTCCAGATTCTGCCTAAGAACAAAGTCCTTGTCCATATGATGAAGGATCACATGAAGTTGAAGGGCAGATTCAGAGAGAAGAAAGGCGCGTATGACCTAATCACAACCATCTGTAACATCACTGATAAAAGGAGGGCAGTGCAATCCTACATTGATCATGTGTTCAGCTTCTCAAAAATTTTGACACCATCTGACCTGACCAGCTCAAGGTTTCCAGATGTGGGAACTCTAAGCCATCTCATTGAACTCATCGCAAGTTTCTGTCAGCAGCAAGAGAGAAGAGTGTGAGCAGCAACACACTACAGCAACTGGTTTTCTGTCAGCCAGAGGATGAGACAAGGATTCAGCATGTATGCAATATTTCTAGGACAAGTGTGGGCAAGATTTGGAAGAACAGAAATGGCTGGGCCTGCTATTGTTTGACACCTCTAAAATAACTTCAGATGCATCAGTGAAATGACAGACTTTGCTTCAACTACTTCTCCCATATAATGAAGTCAGTGAAAAATATGCTAGTGGGGAATGTAGCTTACCCCGAAGTGTGATGGAAGTGAAAAGAAATTAAATGAGCATGTTTTTTGGCTCATCAAAACAGGAGGCAGGTAAAAATCCCTATTAATGATCTAAGTGTTCACAGAGTGATTGATTGTAATTATTAAGGACCAGAAACATTTTGTCAATGAATCTTCACTCATCTTTCCTGTATAGAATAGAATAGAATAGAATATTTTTATATGTGTGTATAAATAAAAGATTAAGAATACCTCATTTTGTTAGGGACTCTCTAACAAAAAATGTGAAAGATTTTGGCATCTTTAATTGCCTATATCTTTCACTTCTGAAAAACTTAAGGGTTTGGTTTTTTTTCCCCAATCTGTTAATGGATGTTAATCATGGGAAGTTAACTGCTGCTGATAGGACAACAACTTCAGCATTTGAAATGTGAAATTGCTGTTGGGAGTTCAAATGTAGTTATATCCAGAGTTTACAAAATTTCTGTCATAGTGTCAAGGGAATAAATTGATTTTATTCTCACATTCATTTTTTAGTTTAATAGAGCAGTTCTTTTGAGTGGTCAAGGACTAATGCTAAAGAGGGATAATAAGTGCATTTAGTGTGAGAGACCATGATCACCATCCCACGAAGACTTCTGGCATGATCTCTTTTCTCCCAGGTCCTGTCCCCTTCTTGGTGGGTATTCAATTTGAAGTAAGGTGTCTTCAGTGTGCTCTTCTTACAGGACCACAGGCTGCAGAGTGCTACCCATGTCATTCTCTGGGGGTGTGGTGGCTTTCTCTGTGGATATCACCAGGTGTTTCTCCACCCCTTTATGCAGCAGAGTTTGTTCTTGGAAGGGCTGGCTCTTGTGGGTGTCAGGAAAAAGTAAAAAACTTCCTTTGTTTAGGTAAACCATGACCTTCTTCACACAAGTTGATGGCAATATGGTCTGTAGCACAGGGGAAAGGACATTACCCATGTAGAGCCTGAAATGCAGGACAGAGCTGTGAGCTCAAAATCACTCTCTTCTGGTCTTCTTGTACTTCACATACAAGTTAGAGGAGATGGTGCTACCACTTTCTGACTGTGGAACTTTGCCAGTAGTTCAGAGATTTTCTGAGAATACAGAATATATGAAATACTTCAGTTAGCTCGCCTACCTGAGGTGGGAGAATTTTGCCTCTCACCCGTTTGTATTCTTGACATATGGGAGCTGAAAAGCTAGGGGAGTGGGGTATAATTGAAAGTGCCTGAGGCCTCTATTGAAAAAAATTACAGTATCAATCACCAGAATGCAGTTTTATTTTTATTTTTTTTATTTTGCTTTGATTGTTGTTTACTGTACTGCATTGTGTATTGGCTTGGCTGATTTACAATGCTAAGAATTTAGTGTAAAAGTGAGATTATCTATTATGAAATGTATCTAAAACCAGGGAATTAATTCATGAAGTATTTCAGTGCATTCTACATCAAAATGATTTGTGGGTATGAAGTAAATATGAATAAAATATGAAGTTTGAAAACTTCATTAAACAACATATTTTTTTTTTTTTGTTCTCAAATTAAGAATAATTTTCCTCTGGTTACCTTTGAGGACTCATGGGATAACAGGAATGTCACTGGTGAAATCTGAAAATTCACAGGAGTTATATTAAAACATTATGTTATTTAATTGGCTAAACAATAAAAAGACACAGTACTGTGGAGGGTAAAATTTGTTTTCTACTTGAGGGACTATAATTTCCCAAGAAAAAGACATCATATATTTTCCAGCTTTAGTGGCACACTTAACTACCAAGGCATGAATCCTATGAGACAGACAAAAAATATTTTAAATGATATTCACCTTTCTCAGATACAATATCTTATACTAGTAAATCCTGTTGATCCAGTACTATCATCTTAGGGGGTAGCTGAAATCCTTATTCTCTACTGTAAATCATCCATGAACATTTATTTGGAAAACAGTTGCCTTGAAAGAAGATTCTTACCTGAGACAAAACTTGCATAGTTCCATTTACAATGGATGAAATCAGATTCTTATTTCTTGTTTTTTAGCTAAATTAAAGAATATTTTCCTTTCTCTCATGCATTTTGAACTCTTTGGGTTTTGAACTTCAGTAAGTGAGTGAATAAAATAAATTTTCTTGAATATTTGCCTAATTTGTAAAGAATCTAAGCACAACTGTTAAATTGATGACCTGGTATTTTTTCTTCAACATCTTGTTTTCCTGTGTTATTTAGATGAGATGAGGAATTTAAATAATCATAATGACAATATTTATTTTATATTATTTTTTGCCTCTGCACCACTAGGTTCTCCAGAAAACATCCATTTTTATTCTTCAACTATAAAACTCAAATGTTATTTTTAGTCACACAGAACGCCTCTCTAATCCCCCAAAACTCTTAAAAAAGCCAAATTTCATTAAATTTTATTTTGATTTGTGGATCCAAAAGTATCATAGTGGAGCTATAGAATATGACTCAAAATAAGCAAAAAATCAGCAAAATCATTCTTTAGCTCAATAGAAAAATGTAGACACTCACTTCTGTAGGTGCCATTGGATGCCACATATTTTTCATGTAAAAAGTAAAAATAATAGCAAGAAAAGGTAAAATATTAGAAGTTCAGAGTGCTGATCTAAACTATTTTTGAGGCTTGCCTGTTGAAGAGTAGCTTGAACCCAGGGCTACTGTAGGAGGTTAGTAGGAGAGTCACATATTGCTCCTTTAAGAGGTATAAGCCTAGCATTTGAGTTCTATGGTTTAGAACTCCATTGTAGTGGAAGATGTGGGACATCATTATGATGTGATGGGCTGGAGCAAGTCCTTGACTCAACAGTTCTTTGTCAGCTTCTGCATACAAGTTTCAGAATCTCTTGTATAATGTCTTGTTTGTACAAGGTCTCCTATCTACACCAGAATTATCAATGTCTATGTTTAAGATTATCTTAAAATTCTAAACCCTGTAACATTTATACAAGTCTAAGAATCGTTTAAATAGCCTATGTTTTAGGCTAATGCAAAATTATTTTCCCTTTCATTCTAGATATCTCATTTTCTTTTTAAGAATTCAACAGCAATATTTTCTTTTTTTTTTTTAGTTACTTGATCTTGTTCTGTATATTGTTAAAAAATGAGGGCATTTTCTCTTTTTAAGATAATATGGATGAAATCTGTCTGCCCTTAGTTGGGCAACTAAAAACTAGACGCCTGTGTCTGAACTAGTCACTCAAGTCTCTTTTCATAAACAATAGAGGGAAATAAGTAACTTCTAAAGTGAGATTTTAAAGAAAATTCAGATGAACTGACCTCTGATACAAAATCAACAAAAATATAAGCAAAATAATTTTTGAGTTAAACATAAAAATCCAGATATTCTTTCTATTTTATGTATCATTTTCTTATGTTGGCATGCATTTTCTGTGTATAGCTCAGCTGTCACTAGTTTCACACTAGACATCTTACTTCAGAATCAACCCTGCACTTATCTCCTTAGCTATAACTTTCAGAAAGTTTTATTTCAAGATAATACTTCAGATAAGAATTATATTTCCAATGGTATCTCTGCCTTCCAACCCTTTGTCCAGCTAAATTGGACTCTAAAAATCATAAAAAACACTTAACTGAAAGTACAAACAGATTGGGTTGCTTAGATGTGTCTGGGGTTGATTGGATGAATTGCACATCTTACGCCATACATCTGATCCAAACTTTTTACTCTGTGACTAGCAAATAAAAAGGAGTGGCTACCACAAACACATCAGTGCTTCTGAGAACGGCCCTCTCTTAGGTCAGACTTAGGAGCAGTGCAAGGAAGAAACCAAACCAAGAAATTAGAAGTATATACTCCCCACTAATAATATAGTTGTCAGTTCTCTACACCTAATCAGTGGTCTGAGATCCAATAAATTTTTTCGACTATACTTTCTCTAGTCCCTGCAAGGTAAAAACTATCACTTTATGAGAACATGATATTGTCAAAAAGCTTAAGCTGTTATGCACTTCATAAGATATTTTTTGTCTGCCTGCCTCAAAATACTGGCAGTAACAGCTTTCCAGGACTAACACAGCATAGCATTAGACTTAGCTGTTTCATCAGAAAATAATAAAGATTGCTGTTGTGAAAAAGTAACCCACTCCTCCAGGTTTATGCAAGTTTTTAAAGCAGCTACTTCTTGCATAATGCTGTGCATAACATACTTGAGACATGTAGTTCTCGTAAAACCAAACGTCTGTTTATAAAACTGTTGTTTTATACTTGCTTTGATTAAGGAATGCCATCCTTTCAGCTTTTGAGCAAATCTTACCATATTTTTCACACGACCAATCATAAACTTGAAACTAAGCATAAGTCTTTGCATTTAGCCAGTTGGGTTGATCTCCTTTTCCACCAGTAATGTGAAATTAAATAAATAAGAAAGGTTTTAAATTATTACTGCTTAGAACATAGCAAAGTTGATACATTCTTTTGCTGTTCATGAAGAGATGCAAGAATTACGGTAGTTGGAAAATAGCTAGAAAAAGTCCAAGGAAGATGGATATAACTCTTCACTCTGAGGTCTTTGTAATATCTCCAAAGTCCATTCCCAAAAGACCCAGGCCTATCCTGAGCTAAAAACTTGCTTCTAGGCAAGAGTATCAGCTTGGAACAAGATCTTAAAGCTGTCTCCACCATAGACTTGCTTCTTCAGAGTCACTTGCCTGTTGTTATTCTTTGCAGGGTAGGTGCATTGGTCTCCTCTGAGAAAACCTTCAGTATTGAATGAGAGCATGATGTTGTGAGTCAGAATAGCCAACACAGTGATTTGAACATTTTCAGATAAAGTGATGATCCTACTATAGCTTCGGCTAAACCTTGTGTTTCTTTTGTTGTGTGGCTACTGGAGGAACTGCTCTTGGAAATATTTTCATACACTTTTTTGCTGCTGGGCCATCAGATCTGAGGTGTGCTTCTCCTATAAGTGTCAAGATCTGTCTTTCAGTGTGGCCAAGGAATCAGAAGTTTCTCTGTCAGTGTCTGTGCTGGCTTCTAAATAACTGTTTGCATGGTGATCAGAGCCATATTTTTTCCTGAAGGCTGGCTGTGATTACATTTTTTTTAAAATTAAATCTCAGCAATCTAAGTGAATGAGGAGAATAAAGGTGTTTTATTGTAGATGATAGTAGGAGCATTTGGCTACGGCTCTGGATAAAGTGTGTTGTACCTTGACTCCTGATTTGGTGCCTTGAGCATATTTCCATCCACTCAATAACATAAACTTATGTGCACAAATGAAACAAAGAAACATGGCCAATGTGTTCTCTCCACTCTGCTTCAACTGGAAGAGAAGAAAAAACATTAATAAAAATAGTGGAATTAACCTTAAGTGGGCTGTTGTGGCATTGTATATTGTTTATGGCACGTTAAATTACTGACATTATATAAAGTTGGCTAGAGTTTGTAAAACACAACAGAAACAGAACTCTTCACACTAAAGGAAGTTCTGGCCCCTCTGATATGTCCAATATTTGAGCTCATCTAATTTGCGTCTCAGAAATCTTAAAAAGTCTCTCACTTGCAAGTAGTCTTTCTCACATGTTACTGGAACCATCCCAAACCTGGGAATTTTCTCTGTTTCCTTGAATCTCTCCTTGGAAGTTCCACAGCTTGCCTCAGAATGGAAAGGCCATGCATGTGTTTCCAAACTTTGTGAGCAGCAGAATACTTGTGAATGTAGGTTGGAGCCTGTGTTCATATCAACGTTTGAAAACCATTCACAAAATTTGTATTTTGAGGCCTGATAATATTTTCTACACTCAAACTGCAAATACATTTTTATACTCATGTAAAATTAATATAATCACAATTTAGACTCCATTGTTAGATGAGAGAATCATTCTGATCACTGCTTGGTTTGTTGTCAACCAGTCACGTTTATTACAGTGGAAGATTTAAAAATAACTGCAACTATTCTATAGTATTTCCAACTTGGATTTGATTAACTATAAATTCTCTAATTAACATTTCAAGCTTGTGTTTATTTTTCTGTTTTGAAACCTAAGCTTGATTCCTAAGTTTTAGTACAATAAATGAGTACCAAGGACTTTAAATGCAAACTACATTAGCCACACATATAGCTCATCAGATTAAAAATTAAACGATATACACTGCTGAAACTGTCAACGCAGATGCAGTGCCTTTGAATTCTACAGTAATTCCTCTTGATGTCATCAGTGTTGCAAGAAGGTGAGTTTCTTACAAACAAAAACTAAATCATAACAAAACAGAATTACCTGTTTATAAACTTATATATATTTGTCTCTAGGCAGAATGACATTGCAAAACATTACAGGTAATGTTAATCAAAATGACAGTTTTATATATAGTAATAGTAACTATACTTTAGCAATATCGAGCCTAGTTAACTCACAGAGAGTTTAGAGGACACGTTTTTTCTTTCTTTGTCATTTTGCCCCCTCTTGATGGTGATTGAACTGGTGCCTCTATGAGCATTTTCTTTACGTTTTAGAAAATAGTTACAACCTAAATGTGCCATGCCAGTAGAAGCAAGTGTAAAGAGCATGGTTCTCAATGTAAAAATATTTTATACAGTGTCAGGGTCTCAGTGTAAAAATATTTTTTAAAATTTTTATAGTTACAGTTATCAATTATCCTGAATTCTTTTCCATATCTTTCTCTGAAACAATGTTTGGAGCTGCGTCCCATGAGCTTGCCAGGTTTCTGGACTATCAGTTTTTTCCTCTTAACTGCATGGACATCAGCCTCACTAATCTTTGAAGGGTTAAACATTATGCAAAAGAAAACCCCTTTGCATAAATACCCTTTGTTCTTTCTCTTATCTGTTGTTTCCACAGAGAATTGCTCTGGCTAGCAAACCTCTTTTCCTGATTCAAAAGGATGAGCAAGTGGGACAAGATTAGGAAATACAGGAATTAGTAGAAGAAAGGAGGAAAAGATTAAAAAAGGATTGTAGAAAAAGGAAGAAAGGGACAGAAAAAAGAAAATAATACAATGAAACTAAGTTTCAGTAAAGCAAGAGAAAGAAAAAAAGGGGAAATGGGTGCAACTGATTGGCAGATGAATGAAAAGTAAAATATTGCGCTATGAAATACAGGTTTTTATTCCAGTGTTGGAGATGATGGATATGGCTGTGATGAACATACCAAACATGAAAAATATTTGCAGAACTAAAAAGTAGATTTCATCCTCAGAAAAATTGTAATGAAAATGTGGAATTCAATAGAATTCATTAATATTATAGTAAAGTTACTTTTATAATTCTGATGTCTTTTTTGTTGACACAAAAGAATAAAATAAAACTATTTTATCCACAAAGGCATCGCTACTTGGCAGCACACTACTTCAATTCTATAGCAACACCCTCTGGTTTATGTTACAAAGTAGTTCTGAATTCTGAAGGCATTGACATATCTGTAAGAAGTGGATTCTAAAACAGAGTGGTTTTGTTGAATTAAATATGAAAAGGAATAATGCAATCAGTACAGAATTCCTTGTCTTATTTATTTTTATATGGAGTTCAATACAAATCTCAACTAATATGTGTTTCACTTATCAGTGTTATCAAGTTTTCAATTTTTGTTTTGTTACAGAATATTCTAGTGCCATCGTATGACTGTGAGTCGTACCAGCAAAACCAGAAGTACTACACAAGGAATCAGGAAAACTGCACTGAAGGGCTACATACTTGGTTTATGCTTGCCATCTTTACAGAGTCTTCTTTCAAACAGTATTTTGAAATAGGGTAGCTACTCCTGCTGGTTTCAGATTGGCCAGAATGCAGAATCATAATAAAGTAATTTATGCCTCTTGGGGTAAGGGAGTAAACAAAATGACTGAAAGCAAATATTCCCTCACTCACAGTGTTCACCCTTGTGTTCCCTTCTTATTTCCAGTCCAGCAGCTGTTGCTGGATTCCCAGCCTCTCACTGATCCCACAGTACCTCATGGTTCAACAGGAAAAGTCTGATAATTTTCCATCATTCCTCACATTTCATGTTGGCTATGGGTCTGTCTTCTGTTGCAAGCAGGGACCCTGCTCCTTTCAGAGTCCCCCAGCATGTTCAAATGCTTCAGGTTTCTTGCTTGCTTTGTCTCTGCTGTCCCCATCCTGCCTGCCTACAACTTCTCCCACATTCACACTCCCAGGTCTCTCCATTTGTTGGGGTTTCCCTAATGTAACGTAAATCAACCAGGACAGAGGACACAGTCATGCTTCCCTCTTCTTACCTTCTTCCCTTCTGCACATCCACATTCCTTCAAACAAAACCTTACATAGCACATACAAGCAGAAAACTGGATACCAAGAAACTCCATCACAGTGGGCAGACTGTATATACTTAGACCTTCATTCAAAGTCTGAGTCCACTAATTGGAAGAACTTGACTGACTTCATTATAGCTTTTGATAAGAAACATCAGGCTTCAAAATGTTGGTATTTATAAACAGTAATTTATGAATAGTACCCTCAGTGTTGACTGGACTTATAAAGTTGTGCTCTTTATAAAGAAGTTCTCTTTATCTTACAGGGCTGAACACTGATTACTTATTTTTAAGGTTCTAAAAAAAATCTAAGAATTATTATCCGTATATAGAAACCATCAGCATTTTGTAAAAGTTGTTTAATGGAGCTTGTATATATCTCCATATATACAAGTCTATTGTAATTTCTGAAAGTCTATTCTAATTTCTGAAACCAACATAACAAAAAAAATCTATAGAAAAACACAAGTTGTTTACATATTTTTGTTTGTTATTGTGGGTGCAGAGCACATTCCCTGTAGAAACTGAAGAGTCAGTCAGAATGCATATTATAGGTCTGTCAGTGAAAATTTCAGCAGCCAGAAAGGGTTTGTTTCAGTTTGGTTTTTTGTGTGTTTTGTTTCTTTTTTTTTTTTTTGGGGGGGGGGGGGGGGGGGGGGGGGGGGGGGGAGGGCAGGGCTGTTGGTGTGTTTTGTTTGCTTGTTTGTTTTACCCCAGCATGGCATAAGACCAATGCCAACTGGAAGAACAACTAAAAAATTATCTTCATCATCAGCCTGATAACTGCATTACTATAACACACGTCCTTCCATTATCCTTACTTTTCCTGGTTTTTATAAATAGTAGTTGCTGTCTAAAGAAATTTAATAATATCTTGAACTGGGGTGAGGGATAAGATCTTTCCTTACTATTCTCTATCCAATCATTTCAGGTTACAAGATCGCAACAGAACTATCAAAAATTTGGAAGACAATTCTGAAACTCACTGTAGACTTGATTGGCAGTCCCTCTCAAGGAAAGTACCATTTCCCCTTCATTCAGAGGTATTCCCCTCTGTAGAAGGAAGCTGCCAGGACAACTTTTCTTATTAAAGAATTCCCATGGATCTCATTGGGATGGATTGAGAAACCGAGTTTTGTGTTCACTAGGGCCCATATGCATGCTGCTAGGCCAAAAGCAATAAATGCAGAAAAGGCAGGGTGTCTTGTAAAGAATTATATCATGCAAAGGGAGTAAAAAAAAGTTACAGAATATAAACATTTTGTGGTTAGCTTCTTGCCCACATTAACCATGGGAGATTAATCCAAATATCATTAATGTTGAAGTCAGACTTAAACTGTCACAGATGATGATGGTGTCTCATTCTTTCTTCTGAAATCAGTGAAAAACACACAATTAACACAATCTTCTTCATTCAGAGGCAGTGAAGGAAGGAGACTAAACTGTTAATGGCCAGTTTCAAGCCAAAATGAAAAGCAAAGATGTAAATTTCCATACTAGTTCAAAATGTATGTGGTCACGATCAGTGGTTCACAAATTAACAGCTTGATAAACCATGACATAGTAATGGCAATGAGATTATCATGCCAGTTAAAAGCAAATCTGTATTCTGCTTCTAGAGAGACAGAGCTACTAGTTAAGACTGAGAAAAGAGAGAACACATCTGAATATTTCTGTAGTCAGAGTATGTCCCACAAATAAGAGTAGAATTCAACCAAACAGTTCCATACAGAAGGATCTTAGGAAAAAAATAATCATAGAACCTGTGAGGGGTGTTACAACACTTTAAAAAAACGGGTATTTATACTTTCTTTGGCCTCATAGACTAATCTATACGTTTCAGAGAAAAAAAAATGGAAAGAGATCATCGTCTTTCTTCATATGTCTCCTCACTTGTGCTACCTATGTACACATGTACATGTACACTTGTGCTACCTATGTACCTATGTACTTCAGTGCTAAGAAAGCTGAGGTGCTGTCATTATTGCTTTTCATGCTGCTAGTTATAGCTAGTGCTACTTTGCATTCAATCTGCTTGTTTTTTAATACTGTCTTTTTTCTTCTATTTACACTGTAAGGTCTTTAGGACAGAAAGCATTCTTTTGTTAGAATATATTTATGCCGTAATCACGTAGTTTAGGTATACCATACATTCAGCTTAGCTATATCACATATTCTTGCAGTAACTGTATTTCCATTACATCAATATATAACATCTCTTAATCTGGGTTCCTCATCCATGAATAGGGATTCAAAAGCTTTCAACTATACAACTAATAGACATAGAAAAAATGGAAGAGAAGGAGAGAGAAAAATGTGTCTTGCATACACTAGCTGACAAAATTTCTAAGATATACAATATTATATTTGTCCATATCCAAAGAATGCTCGGTTTACAATAGTTATGAAATCTGAAAATATTTTGTGATCTTACTTTTTGTATAAGGTTTTGCCTGGGATCTTCTGGAGGAAGATGACTGAGCTTTTTCATCAAACAGAAGAAGCATTTGCTTGTGTTTGTGCTTAATATACAGCAGGAAAAAAAAAAAGGATTTGGTGATACAGATTTTTAATGAAACAACCAGATTTTGTACAAAAGTGACATGGGAAAATTTTTTGTTACACTGAAAAACTACCATTTAGGCTGATCTAAAGATCAGAACTGTAGAAATCTCTGCTATTCCAGAACCTATTAAACTTCTAGGGGAACTTCATAAGGCCATTGAAAAGAGTAACCAGTGCAGCTCAACGTTCAGGAAGCTCCAGAGATCTAAATGCATTGTAACCCAAATCAACAGTGAAAAAGCTGAGTAAAGAGCAAAAGCTGAGTAAAGAGCAACAAATCTCATCTGAAGCACTGTTGGCTGCACAGTGCCACTGAACTGAATGCTGCAAACAAAAGCTCCAGCACCTGAGCCTTGGGGAAGCAGAGCTCCAAGGTCAGCTCACCTACTAACTGAGGCTTAAGAGGTGTTAAGATCAGAGCAAATTGTGACCTTTAGGTATACAAAAGGCATAACAAAATCTGCTGTTGCATCACCAGGAGGCCTGTTCCCAGTTACTGATAACCAACTGAACCTGTGTATTGATGCAGAGTTACCCGCCCTTCCAGGTCTTATTATAGCTTCTCCCACTCAGCTAGGAACAAATCTGATGCTTCTTTTATTATTAGTTCCTGAAACAAGACTCCTGTAACATCACAGAGAGAGGAACTCTACAGAGTCAAGGGTCAGTTTATAAACCTACTAAGGCAGATTTCTTCAGCCAATGAACCCAACACGAAGTCAGTATTGGGATAGTCCCCCCAATAGTAGAGCAGAAAGTATTATTGTATCCTTGCTCTGTTCTTTGACTCTTCTCCAAGCATCTTGTGTTCACCACTGCTGAAGAAAACATATTGTGCCACATGGATTTAGGGTCTCAAAAGGACATTGACAGTCTTATCTCTTTAACTATAGCAAAGATAACTTTGTTATCTTGCTACTACAGTAGCATAGCATAAATGATTCTCTTTTAAAAATCCAACTTATCTTAAAGTGCATACATATATTTTGCAAAAAGAATAAACCTTGAGACAGGAAGGACTGCTTCTGCACATCATGTGGCATATTTCATGGGTCCTGAAATCAAACATTGAGATCAGATGATTCAGTAATTGAGCTGGAAGGATTTGGAGGCAGTAAAATATAGAGAACTGGGAGAAAGGTAAGGTAAAGAGAAGGAGAGGAACAGGCAGAGAGAACTTCCGAGGCAGAAAGAAGGGGTGGTGGAGAACGAAGAGAAGCTAGACTGAGAAAGCAGCCTGATTAGGAATAAAAAGGGGCTAGAAGAGTCTCACAGTATATGAAACATCTATTTAAGTGTGTAATAGAAAGAAGTAAAGAAATAACTACGGAATAAGAAAAATGCGTGTGTAGAGAGGTGGAGAGCAGGGTCAGAGTAAAAGATGCATGAAATGAAGTGGAAAAGACACTTGAGAGCAAGTTAAGTAGGTGGTCTGAAGGAGTAAAACAGTGGAGTAGAGGAGGGAAGAGAAGGAGAACTGGGAAGGAAGATTTTCCAGGGGGAGCCTGGGTAAGAAATTCTGCTTGCAGTGAGCTTAGATGATAATTTGTGTGAATGATTGGTTTGAGAAGCAGAGTATCAGTGTGCAATAGAATCCAAAGGAAATTTCATGCGTTTGTGTGTTTACCTGCTTTGTAAGAGAATGCTGTGGAGACAAAAGGCAGTACTGTGGGAATTAGCGATGAAATAATTACTACATTTTTAAAAGCAGAGGGTAAAATACGCTTTAAGTTCAGAAATTTGCCTGGGAACAGTCTTGTCTAGCCATCCTTCCTCTTTACAAGTTTTGTCTTTTCTTGTGTATAACAAAATTCCTCCTTCCAGTGCCTTTCAGCTTTTTTTCTTGTGATTGCATTTAGGATGACTGATTAAGATAAGCTGCATATGATCCAAGACAGCCATATCACCTATTGGTGGGCCTGAAAAATAATTGTTTGTGCTTTCCTTCTTCATCTTGTGATCATTCCAGTTTGCATATGCCCATCCCTAGGACTTTGGAGATATGATTATATACATCACTCCAAAATGTCTGGATGATTTATGAGCTTTTATGCTGCTGGACTACAGGAGACCATCTACCTGTGTATAAGTGTTAACATTTGAAATAAATGGGCAATTCCCTACTAGAGATTAATTATTTTGTTTTTCTAATGTTTTCAACCTCTATTTTTGAAATCACAGCTATCTGAATCTCAGGGAAGGATTCAAACAGCCTGATTTAACATGGTGGTTTTCAAGAACTGAGCAATTCCCAAAGACACTTAAGTCAAGATAAGTCCCAAGACTATTCTACAACAGAGCCAAAATTGGTTTTATGTTCTTTTTATGTTCTGGAGGCATTTTCTTTGTGTGCTTAGATGCACGGCAGTCTGAATAGATAGGCAGATGTTCAGGCACCTAAACTCTCTTGTGATTTAAAGATGAATGGAGAACGAATGGGCAGTCCTCAATTCTTCCTGAGATCCCTAATAAGCCAGGAAGGTTAGTCATAACCAAATCATGCTTTAGTTAGGCAGATTGTATTGAGATCACTTATAAAGGTCAGGGTAGTGAGTAAGCTCGTACATAAGTTTCTGATCCCTGTTAACTGGATTTAGTTCTGTTCCTGTCCATTGATGGCATAACATGAATGAATAAGTAATCTGATCAATAAACTCTCCTTCTGGTTCTTCCCACTAGAGTTTCTTCCCACTGGGTTTCCTCCTGGCTCTTTATGGCTCCAAGGCTCTTGTGTTTCTCGTGCTTAGTGAACCATTTACAACCAGAAATAGGGATATGTTCTCCCAGAACTGGTGGCAGGGGTCACCAGTCATGGGGTCATGTTGGGAAATGGGAACCGTGACATGGAGAGTTTTCATTCCAAAGATATAACAACCCAGGTATCGCTATTGGTGCATAGTTCAGCATTCAGCGTGGATCATTAAGAGCAGCTTCGTAGAGTGAAACAGTGCTGAGGACTCCATGCTAGTCTGGTCCCATGGACTTAATGTCATTTTTCCTCTGAAATGGAATCAGCACTTGTGTCAAAATGTCACTGCTTCCTCAATTCTTTCCTCAATGCTTGATTCAAAAAGTCTCTAGGTGATATTTCCTAAATTCCATAGGAACGAATTTTTGGATTCTTGGTATCTGTGGAACCTGTGGTCTGCCAATGAGTCCCTTTGCATGAAATGTTCCCCAAATGTAGGATTTTACTATCTGATAATTTTTCCCTATACTACTATTACTTAATTCTCAAAAATATGTTTATGTGTACAATAGGGTTTATATTTTTCCCTAATTTGTATTATATTGCAGAAATAGTTTTCCGGCTAAAGAAACAAAAATATTTTCCAGGGTTTTCTGAACTTGTTTTGTCCACAAGTCTAGTTTGTCATTCATCTAATATGAGTTGGTGATTCAGATTTTTGGTACACATGGTTTTTTTTTACCTTATCTACTTGCTTTTCAAGAATTACAATGTAGGATCATAAAACTGTTGTCCTTAAAAAAAGACTTTTCTTGTTTTGTTCACCAAGATTAAGTGTTCTTAACTGTTTATGGTGTCAAATATTGAAGAAAATACCAGATAATGCAGATCCAACTACATTAATAATGATTGATCATTCTTTTACATGCATAAAGGTACCCTTCATTCATAGACTAGTAAAATAAATCCTTGTTCCTAAAGTTTATGCAAAGCTTAGAATAGATCTAATACCTTCCCTACACTCTTGCTATTTTTTTTTTCCAGTATTCACTCTTGTTCTCAGGCCCACTGAAAAATTATACCTTTCCCCATATACATATTGGATCCTGTAAATATATCAGGAAAGTGATTAGGAAACCAGAATAGTGTAGCAGACCATAAATGTTGCCTCTTTAATGTTTTCAACCTTCCTTTTGTAATAACAGCGGTCCCTTTATCACTCACCATCCAGATTACTGAGAGTTACAAATGTTTAGGCCAAGGAGTCTCAAGGGTTATAGAAATATAAACATTGATTTACCATGCCATCCCTTGGGAGAATAGTCTGTCTATAAGCCTGGTAAAGTAATAGGGAAAGGGATGCTCTGCTCTGAGAATTTCAGTTTGTCAGTGAACATTTTCAAATGTTTACTTGAGCTACAGAGCTGAAAATGCATTCCTATGAAAATTGGAAGTGACAAAAAAAAATGCTTCTTATAATAACATTTCGAAGTGCTGCTCAGATTCTTTGCTTACTTCTTCTTAAACTTCATTGAAGCTTATTCTCTCTATATAAAAATAATGTATTGTAGCATCTAAGGCATCTTGAATGTAATTGCTTATCTTACTTTAATTAATGTAACCTAAAATGTTTAACTAACCTGGAGATTTATTTGAAATAGTGTAACTGAAAATTAGGTTTTGAAAACAAAAGGAGAAAACAGGAGTAGAAGGAATTAAGAAAACTCAAATTAATCTTGTTCTGTAGATGAATTGATTTTTATTCCATTATTTACTTTTCCTTGATCCTTACCAGTGACCTTGATTTTATTTGTGCAGGAGAAACAGTCTACCAGCTATATGGCTTGCTTCTAATGAGAACAGTAAAAAAAATCCACAAAGAAATTAGAGACATATTTATTACTTTCCATTTTAAGATCCCCAAGCACTTAATAAACATTTATTAATTAAGCTTCATCCCCAATCCTGTGAAGATAAACACATTATAGATTTCTATTTATAGATGGGAAAACTAAGCCACAGCACGCTGAAGTCAGTTGGCTACCACCACACACAACATGTGTCAGCCTGAGCCAGCAAGAGAAACCTGGGGCCTGATCCTTTGCTGTTTTGGTCTCTCTGTGTAATTGTTGACACCTTTGCTGGGTGTGCATAAGGAACTACTGGTTTGGAAAGTCAGCCTCTTGGACACGTTTCATTCATTTCAGACTTGTAGAAGCAATTACACCAAAATGCACAATGTTACATGGTGAAGAGACTCCAATCACTAGTGCATTACCTACCAAACCCCAATTCCTCCCTGTTCTGACCCCCTCACATGAGATACCATAGGGCTGTGTTCACTCTTTGGAATGCTTTTGCCTTATAAAAGTGGGATCTGCTTTTAAAGAAGTACAACAACTGTATAGCTCTGTTTTCATTTCTGCATTGATTTTTTCACTCATTTAAATTTTTCCTCCGTCTGAAATTTTTCAGTGAACAGGGAAAGAAGGGAAAAAAACCCCTACCTTTTTTTTAGATTTTAAAAAATATTCGAGCAAGATGAAAATATTTGCTAGGTTTTTGTTTGCTTTGTTTATAAATCAAGAGTTTTATAAATTGTCATTAGGACACAATAAGGCAGTTTCACTCAATTTAGCAACGAAGTCAGTGTTTTTCCAAGCTATCAAGTTAGTGCCTTATTAAAATCCCAGTGGCACCGGAGTATCTGAGGTGGGGAAAAAAAGGTTAAACTGCATATCAACTACTGAAGGGAGCTGAAAGGATGTGGAGCCCAATTAAACCTTCAGCACTGCTCTCTCTCATAAACACTTGCTACTTTATTCCCTCTGGAACACATTTCGAGGCAGCTAAAGTGGGAACCCCGCAAGAACCTTTTCATGAGATCTCTGTTATTGAGCCTGAGGTCCAGCCCAGTCCTTCTGGGTGAAAGGCTTCATACTCCCTCTCTATTAATCATCATCTGGCCTTCTAACACCTGGGACTGACTCTAACTCCCACTGTTGCTATATTGACAATATTCCCTGTTGATTTCCTCATTTTCTCAGCCAAGGCTAGAATGACCTCTTTAAAATTCTTTATAAACGTCAGTAATTGCTGCATCAAACTTCAATTCATTACTTTCCCAGGCCTCATGTATTTTGATGATATGAAAGTTGACCGCATTTACATGCAAATTGAAGTTTTATATTAATAAGGGCCAGTAAAAAGAGATTGCATGGTAATACTCCATTATGACTTTTAAATACATTTGCCCATGTCTCGACTTGGCATTAGCATGGTCAGACCATGAGGAAATCATGTTGGTCTGATTGCAATTTTGTTTTCCAATTGAAAGTACAATTTCATCAAGTTTCCCTGTCATTTCTAATAATGACTTAAGTTTGCTTGCTAAATTGAAGAATTTTTCCAGGCCTCTAGATGGGCTGGGAAACAGGTGAGGAGACAGCTGCTTCTATATGAAGTGCTTCATTATGAACTACCACTATATTCAACCCCATAAGGCTTGTTTGATGATAGAAACAAAATTACTGAAGGTCTAGTGCAGCTGAGATTGATTATCTTAAGCATATTAACTTTTAACATAAAACTTTGGAAGCACAACAGTTCATCTGTGAACAGAGTCTTTAATGCCCTCATCAAAGGGTCCTTAACCTTTTAGACTGCTATTTCATTGTTTGGCCTCAGATTTTATACACTGTTATACGCTAGCAGGAAAAGAAATACAGAAACATTATGCAGAGAGGGAATTGTGTATGTTAATGCAAAAACTCAAGAAATCACTTTTCTAAACACATTCAGTTAGGAATCCTAGGGAGTATGTATCCACTATCAAATCCATGACCCCATGCTGATGTCATTAAAATAACATTCCTGTTATTGATTATAAAAATCTGATTACATTTCTCACTGGACAATAAAGAAATTAAAAAACCTTGTGTATCGATGGCAGGTTACAGTAGAATTAATAAAAAAAAGAGTCCCTATAGCTCTAATATCACAGATATTCCGACATGCTGTTAAATGTACTTTTTGGGGGTGGTTCCATAGAGATGAACAATGATGCCAAAGAGAAAGAAATAACAAAGTACTTTTATAAATGTATTTTACCATGTAAATGTCCTGGCTGATGCAAGCCATGCTTAAGTAAAAGTATATGTGATATTATGTTAGAAACTCAAGCAAAGATGCAGCAAGTTTATTCAAGTAGAGGCTTTTTGTACACTGAGACCCCTCAGGGTCAGTGGGATTATCAGGGAAGCGCATACATAGGGGCTTGTTTGTGCAGACTCTTGCTTTCCAGTGTAATCTTCTAAGACAGTAATAGGTGACATTCCTTGAATGTGCACATTTGCCATTGCAATAATTTTGGAAACAGCTGATGTAGTAGAACTAGACTGTACACTTACTACTTAAAAATTAAGCTGTGATCCAGTAGGACCATCTGCTTAGGCAGATCTCTCCTGTTTTTGCAAAGCCCCACAGATCTCTGTCAACTCAGAGGAGGATTCAGGCTCCTCTTACATGAATCCTTATGTGGATATTGGAGTTGGAATTGATAGTTCAATACCATTTATATCTCCTCAGAAAAGTGTCTTGCATAGGCCAAGTAGTTGGATGACAAAGCTCAATTTTATTAAAATACTTCCTCATTGTTCTGTTTTCTAACAGCATTATTTTGCTCTTTTTATATCAGATAAGTTTTCAACAGCAGCTTGAATAGAGAGAGGTCAATGAGCATATGATCATACCATAACATTTCTTATCAATGTTTATAAAAAATATTTATGCTGGGAATTGTTTAACTTATCATACCATGGTCTCAGTTACCCCTATTTGCTATCAAAATATAGTACTATGAATTTATTTGATAGTTCTGCCTTCCAAACAAAAGCAACAACAAGTAATTTGCTTGTCCTAATAAAAGGTCTAGTCAAAAGGATTATCATATGGCTAAAGCAATGATCAGCTCTTTTAGTCCAGTGCACAAGAGACTGGTGCCTGTTTCACAAACTCCACAACCCTTGTTAGCAGCCTGAGCATAACAGTCAAGAACAGAATGAGTATAAATTCCCCTTCAACTTCAGAAGTACTCCTTCTACTGCCCAAGTCAGCCTGAAAACTCAGGATGAGAAATCTTTGCATTCAGTGATGCTAACTCCCTCCTTCGTAATCAAATACTGCGTGCAACTGCTTGGTCTGCATTTTGCTCTGCCTGGGAGCAGTTGGGGAATGGGTTTCTTGTCTCTGGAAAATCAGTTCTTCAGGTCTTTGAGAGGTGTTTTGTTTGTTTTAGTAGTCTCTGTTACGGTAACTTGAAATAACAGAATTGATAGGATACGGATGCAGGAGTTTTTCTTTGGGAAAGTGTGGAGAATGTAATTATGTTTGATTTCTGCTGAAAGTGGTCTCATTGTTTAAATAGAAAATAATTTCTCTTGAAATACCTGAATAAGTCTGTGTGTATAAATATATATGTATGCTTATAAAATGGCTAAAAATCTCTGGAAATAATAGAATCATAGAATCATAGAATTGTTTAGATTGGAAAAGACCTTTAAGATTATTGAGTCCAACCGCTAACTTGTCCGCCTGAAGAAATAAAGCCTGTAGATAACATGTAACCTTGAAAAAGAAAGAGCACCAATAAATGAAGCGGTGATTAGGAATGCCTACTGATGATCACGGTAGAGTTCAGGAAATCAGAACAGTTGTACAGTTAAGATTCAAAAAAAGAAGATTACAGAATTGCAGGTTAATGAAGATGATAACTAGAACTGATTATTTCTCTCATGTGTTCTCCTTCCTCATCTACCACATAAGACCATCAACAGGAATCCAAAAAGTACAAGTAGTCTGTATAAGAACTGGTGCCAAAGGAAAATGTAACAGGATCATGTAAGTGTTTCAGAGCCTAAAGAGAGAAAGACTTAGCTTATCTGTGCAAATGCAGGCTGTTATTAAAAGCATAAGAATATCCAGATATCATGAGTGAAGCTATAGTTAAGATGATTGTATTGGGTTTGTGTGGCAAGGTTTTGGTAGAGGGGGGACTACACGGGTGGCTTCTGTGAGACGCTGCTAGAAGCTTCCCCTATGTCTGGTAATGTTAATGCCAGCGGGTTCCAAGACGGACCCGCTGCTGGCAAAGGCCAAGTCCATCAGCAACAGTGGTAGCGTCTCTGGGATAACATATTTAAGAAAGGGAAAAGAAGTTACAGGGGAGTAGCAGTTGCAGTGAGAGAGAGGAGTGAGAATATGTGAGAGGAACACCTCCGCAGACACCAAGGCCAGTGAAGAAGGAGGGGGAGGAGGTGCTCCAGGCGCCAGAGTGGAGATTCCCCTGCAGCCCGTGGGGAAGACCATGGTGAGGCAGGCTGTCCCCCTGCAGCCCATGGAGGTCCACGGTGGAGCAGATATCCACCTGCAGCCCGTGGAGGACCCGACGCTCGAGCAGGTGGATGCCCGAAGGACACTGTGACCCCATGGGAAGCCCACACTGGAGCAGGCTCCTGGCAGGACCTGTGGACCCGTGGACCCGTGGACCCGTGGACCCGTGGACCCATGGAGAGAGGAGCCCACGCTGGAGCAGGTTTGCTGGCAGGACTTGTGACCCTGCGGGGGACCCACGCTGGAGCAGTCTGTTCCTGAAGGACTGCACCCCTTGGATGGGAGCCATGCTGGAGCAGTTCGTGAAGAACTGTAGCCCGTGGGAAGGACTCATGTTGGAGAAGCTGGTGGAGGACTGTCTCCCATGGGAGGGACCCCACGCTGGAGCAGGGGAAGAGTGTGAGGAGTCCTCTCCCTGAGGAGGAAGGAGCGGCAGAAACAATGTGTGATGAACTGACCGAAACCCCCATTCCCCATCCCCCTGTGTCACTCGGGGGGAGGAGGTAGAGAAAATCAGGAGTAAAGTTAAGCCCGGGAAGAAAGGAGGGGTGGGGGGAAGGTGTTTTTAGATTTGCTTTTATTTCTCATTATCCTGCTCTGATTTGACTAGTAATAAATTAAACTATTTTTTCCCCAAGTTGAGTCTGTTTTGCCTGTGACGGTAATTGGTAAGTGGTCTCCCTGTCCTTATCTCGACCCATGAGCCTTTTGTTTTATTTTCTCTCCCCTGTGCAGCTGAGGAGAGGGAGTGATAGAGTGGCTTTGGTGGGCACCTGGCATCCAGCCAGGGTCAACCCACCACAATGATACAGAAAATTTTAATTCTTTCTCCTTGAAACTGTAGGCAGTGAAAGGCAGAAGGACCTGCTCAAATTTTTTTTTCCAAAGCTATGTTAATACTCAAGGGAGTTGGCACAAAGTTCATTTCTTCTAAAATTTTTACCTTGGACACATATTTCTGATGATATCTGTGAGATTTTTCATGGAGATTCAAAGACTTGATATGAAAAGTCAATAGCAAATAAAAACAAACAGCTGTAGAAATAATACTTAATTATGTAAGAAATTTAAAGGAAGATGGAAAAAAGAATACAAAGATGGATATTAGAAATTGGAGCTGAAGGAAGAGTACACAACCTCATACCAAACACCAAACTGGTAATTATCTTCAATGTGTGGTTATTTGTTGCTAGCAGATATTACTGTTCTAGACTGAATGGGACCAGGTTTTTCTCATTTCTCCCCAAGTCAGGACTGCTGTCTCCCACACTCTGTACAGAATTATATAATTTAATCAGGGGAATGGTTGTTTCTATATGCTTATTGTAATACTGACACTCCTTTGGACATCACTTCCAGAGGTCTGTTTCCTCATCAGTCCATTACTAACCCAAAAGCTGTAATGACACCAATAGTGAGGACTCCAGACTCTCTGTCTGTCTGGTTTCTGAAGTGTGTCAGATGACCGAGATACTGATACTATGCTCAAACTCTGAAGACTGAGGGAGGAGTATATTTTGTGTTGTAGTTGCACTCTAGTATTTCAGAAACGTAAATTAAAAAGAAATTAAAGGTTAATATATGTGTTGCTCTACAGCTATGCATAGGTTAGCAGTTTGGGTGCAACTGCCCTATGCATTGCTCCAAGGGACATGTGAATCACTTGGGAAGAATTAAGAAGAGATTGCTGAATCAAGAAAGATATAGGGATAATGTCTTCCAACAGACGGCAGAAGGAACTGTTGTTCTTCAGGCTGAGAAACACAGATAGTTTAGGGAACCATCTTCAGTAACATTAAAATAATATAACAGTAGAGTAGACAGAAATTATTCTTAATGTTCATTGAGCATAAGAGAAGAAAGGTATTAAACTGCATTAAGAGAAACCAAAGTTGGAGATTGGGCAGGAATCACAAGATGGTAGTGACAGCTCAGTGTTGGAGTAGACTGCCTGGGGAGGCTGCAGAACCTCCACCACTGGAGGTGTTAAAGAACAGGTTAGACAAGATTTACCTATAATTGTTTCAGGATCTGGCCATGGGAATGTATTACATGGTTCCACAAATGCTTTCCAGCTCCATTTGCTGAGAGGATTCTATAAACTTTTAGGCTGAAATCTTGAGGAACACAGGTATTTCTACTCTAACTTTGATTAAAACTGCTGATAGTATCTCAAACATTCCTTACTAAGGTTTGTATTACTTACTATGACTTGTGTGTTCATTTAATATTTGTTTTACTCTGAAATCACATGATAGTCTCTTATTTGATGGTGACTGGGAACTATTAAATATAAATTGATAAACAAGTATTAATGGATTTTAAAATTAACTTTGTAAAGGTTTCTGTAGCAAAAGTCAGAGTTATCTGGTGGGAGGGAAGAAAAGGACTATAATAGGTTACACAAAACATTGTCTCCAGATTACCCCAACATTCTCTCTTACCTGCCATTTAAAAAGGAAAAGAACTGGGCACATATCTCAATATCTGAAGGACTATGTTGTCCTGCTATCCGATACTATTGGTTGCAGTCTAGAGCAGACTTTCTTTTTTTTGCAGGGCAGGGGAAAGGTGGTGAGGTTCAAAGGGTTATGAAGAAAAGCAGCAGTACCTGTATGCTAGTGATTCAAAATAGTAGAATAGCAAGGTAGTGTAGAATAGTAGAGTAGCGAGGTAGAAGAATCATGAGAAAGCGCTGGATGGCCACAGCTGACCATATTTTGCCCTCTGCCTCAGTTCTCCAGAATATTAACTTCCATTTGAGTATATTCATGATCAGTGTATTAAAAGGTTGTGTGGGTTTTTATTTTGTTTATTTTCTTTTTTTTAAAGGGTATGAAGAATAATGAGAGTACTTGTTCCTTTGTGGAGGAAGGTAAATGAAAGGGTTTTTCATTCTCTGTCCTAACTCATGTATATAAGGACAGTACTAGAATTACCCCCTGATATGGGAACAGGGAAGTATATAGTCTGCTCATATTCAGTTGAACCAGACAAAAGTTGCTTTAAGAGTAGTTGGTGTGGGCCATGATAGCTATTCATTTACATTCATCAGGCCTTGTTCTCTACCTTACAAGAGCTGTGGGTGAGGCAGAATCTACTATGGCATCCCATACTTTTATTCTATGTTAATGCTTGGTTTTCTAGCCTCACTGTGCTCCATCTGCATCAATCTGGAATGTGGAGTGGTTCTGACATGAAATTTCTCCTAACAAAATGGTGGGATTCTTACTTATACTATTGGAGCCAGTTTTTCTCTCCCTTTTGTGATATAGAGAAAGATCAACCTTGTAGCTGTTCTTTGGTTGTTGTTTCTATACTGTTTTTTTTTTTTTTTTAAATTCACATAAACCTTTATTCTCTATGGAAAGTTAAAACAGAATCAAAAAAAGCTTATAGATATCATATTTACCTATTAAACAAGACAGAAACATGCTTATCTGCTTTATGACAAATGCAGCTTTATTTTAAAGTATTTTGCAAAGGCCATGACTACGATTCGTCACCTGATTATCAGCTGTAAAAGCTTTTATTAAATACCATCCCCTCATTCATCGTTTTCATGTGAAAGTAGTAAACAATGACAATTGCATACATAACTCTTGAGTACTGTAAAAGCAGAGGGCTGAAGTGTGTTGTCCTTCCTATGATATTTCAATTTAAACATGGCTGCATTGCAGTAATGTCACATCTCGTTTACACTGTGGACTTGGTGGGAGACAGGGATCATTACAGGGGGAACATTGAGAAAAATACATTACACACTAGTCATAACCATAAAAGAAACTAAAGAGAAAGAGACATACTGATGCACATGCAGCTTCTATAATAGAACAGAAGAATAGGATTGCACTGAGAAATGTACAAAGGCAGTAAGTTTAGAAGAGAGTTACCACTGCACTAAATTGTCAAGCTTGAGTCAAATGATATTACTTCTGACACCTCTGGCTACACTACATTGCTTTTGGATTCAGTTTCTCCACTTTTGTTTGGTTGTTGCAGTAAAGGCAATTCCCTTGTGCTTTGATTGTTGAGATTATCCTCTTTTATATAGCTTCCCCTTTCCCTTTCTTTCCCTCCTCTTTCCTGTACTAGCATTATGGGTGTGAGCAAAGATTATGCAGACTGCTGTAACGTAGTCTATTTTTTTAAGTCAGTCTTTGGCTTAGATAAACAGCCAAAAGCAAATAGTGTACTGTACTGTTTGTATTTTTTTTGGTTGCATAATAATAAGATTAACATTAGTAATTAGGGATATCCACATATAGAAAAACTAACTTCAGTGGACATCCCATTTTTATGTGCCTGTATGCTTATATACACTCCATAAGTGTCAGCAGAAGTACTACTTACTCAGCTACTGCATTTTCCCTTTTTTTTTTAAAGCACATGTATCTTTCTATTTGAGTCCCCATTGTTTCAGATCAGAAAAGTTTGTAGCAAATGGAGAATGCACCCAGGTTTCAAGAGTTACAGGAGAGCCATGAGCACACCATCACTGGAGTCAACAGTGTAATACCATGGTTTTCTTAGGTAGATATCACTGCCCACATGAACTTTAGACTTGCATAGTTTCCATGATGCAAGTATGACCAAAGCTTGTTGTGATGGTCCTGCCTTGCATACCTTGCAGGGGAGTGACAAGGTGAGATCAAAATAGAGCTGTGAGTTCAAGAGGAGACTGTCTTTTAGTGCCAACTGAGTTTCAACAGCAAATCAAAATCATACGGAACAACAGCCAAAAGGGAAGCAACAAAATGCCTGTAAGCCTTACTGGTAACCTGGATATACAGTCCTTCTTCTGCAACTAGAGATGGAAGAGCAGTAAAAAGACTAATAAAGTGAAGGAGGCAAGGGGGTCATTAGCTAGAGAACAGGTATGACATGAAGGACTGTAACTAAGCCTGCCTTACTTGCTGTGATCTCTGTATCAGTTGCAACCTGGCTCTTCAGTAACCTATGCTGAAGGTTGAACTATTTCACAACCCTTCCTGAGATGTGCTGTATCCTTCCTTGATAATCTCGACCAAAAGCTTGATTCTTTATTGTGGTATTAGTGGAAAACAGCAGCACATACTGCATTACCAGAACGGGGAACAGACAGAAATGTGGGCTCTGTCCTTCCTTAAAACTCTTCAGACTAGTCATTTTCAGGTTTGGGGTTTTTTACCGCACTATACGGTGAATTAAAGGTAGAATTATTCAGAAACTAGAACAACTTTTGATTTTTCGGGTACCAGTGAATTAGTCTGTCAGAGGCTAGTTTGTTAATTCCTGGAAAAAGTAACTCAAAATCAGTGTTTTTTTAATGACTTACTAAGGGTTGAGGATTTTACTTTTTTATAACTCTTGAGTAAAATAGTCTTGGAAACCATTTTAGTAATCATAAGTACAAGAAAAGCTATTTGCAGGAACATCCAAATTCTATAGAATGGAATAGACTAAGAAAGGAAAATAAGAGAATTAATTGCTAGAAGATTTGGTACATTTTTAACTGAGACTTTAGCTAGTTTATGAACATAGAAATGTAATAGCAGACTAGTCATCGAATTCTGTCGTTTACTATTACAGGCACTGTATTATATAAATGTTCTCATGTAATTATTGATGTCATCTTAAAAATAGTGTACTTTAACTCTCATTGATGTACTTCAAAAGTGATTTTCCTAATGGTTACTGGTGTACACTAATTTCCAGAAGAAATGTATTCCTCTCATGGTTTATAATAATCTGTTTTTTCTACCATCATCATTATTATTCTTTAGCATAAGCAGTTCCTCTTCCTCCTTTATTTATTACAAGTATTTATTTGCTCTTTATTTTCAGTGATTGTGCCATCTCATTTTTGGTAGACTAAATAAACTAAACTCCAATGCATTAGACAATGGATCAAGAAGCATAGCTCTCCAAGATACTTCTGCATAGTGCTCTTCAAACAGCATAATGGCTACATAGCACAGAGTTAGAAGACTAGTCCCAAAAAGTAAATAATCAAGTTTCTAAGCAGTTTTGTTTTCATCTTGATTATGATTAGTTCCAGTTTTATAAAGCTAATGTAATACACTCTGTATCAATTTTGGTTTTCATTGTTTGTTTTGGGCCACATTGATTATCCCCTCCACTAATACTCAGGCCCTGCTATCTTCAGTGATGTTTGTTCTGTAAATGAGTTGTAGTACACACAAACAGTGAAAAAGTCTTGGCAAGTTTGATTACTCAGAATCAATTTATATGTTGCTTATGTTGTTACAAAATATCTGCAGTTTTCTGGAATAATGGACCTGTAGGGGCAGGTAGTGAATGAAACTAAAGGACAAAGTATATACTGAGATAGACATATGGTTATTAGGCACAGTTTATTCCTGCATTTAACTGAACTTTCTGAAAACTTGCTGACTGCCTGTTCCTTTCTCGTTTCCTCAGCTTCCCTTTTTAACCTTCCATCTACAATACCTCTTACATCTTTTTGTGTGTGTATCCCTTCAGTTGGATTTTTCTTGTACTTACCTTGGAAGCCTTCCAGTACTGCAAAACCCCGAATTGTTTCTCCCTGTAACACTACCTTAGGTAAGGAAGCACTATATATATAATTTTTTTTTATTTCACAGAAGGGGTGGCCAGGCCTCATACAGCCATAGGGCAGAGCCACCAAAGTCCTTTAGACCAGAACTTCTGAAGTGCTCTTAAGATGGAATTGAAGTGCCTAACTTCATGAGAACAACTTGTAAAATCAGCCTCAACTGCTGATATAATTCAGGTGCTTTTTCTCTGGATTGTTTGTATTTCCCATCCTCACTGACTTGACAACATTGGCTTAATACTATTCAGTTCTCCTCTTCCTCCCATTCCCAGACCAAGGAGGGTATAATTCCTCTCTGGTGCCATGATACACAGAACACGATTCTAAAGATGGATACCACAACCACACTCTCTTCCTCTGTTTTTAAAAGACTACTTAGAGCTGGCTGCTTATGCCAAAAAAAGGATTTTGTGGTCCAAATAAGCATCAACAAACGACTATTCCTCTGGTAACTTTTACAACCTCATTTGGACATCTCATATTATGAACTGCAGTCTACGAGCTTCTCTTTTCCCCAGTTATTGCTGAGTACCTCTAGCACTTAAATCAGCACTGTGAGTCCTCCTTCTGGACAAGGCAGTGTGTGTACGCTAGGAGTCTGTAATGGGAAACCTTTGCTTGTACCCTGTACTGAGTCTGCGGGGAAAGGAGCAGCATGATTCTGTGTTTTAAATTTGTGACTGAAACAGTGGTAACACACTGATGTTTTAGCTATTGCTAAAGGGTGCTTGCACAGCGTCAAGGTCTTCTCCATTTCTCACTCTGCACTCCCAGCAAATAGGCTGGTGGTGGGCAAGAAGTTGGGAGGGGACACAGCCAGCACAGTTGACCCCAACTGATCAAAGAGATATCCCATACCATACGATGTCATGCTCAGCAATAAAAATGGAGGCGGAGTAGTCTTTTCAAAGTAGCTGATGCTCAGAGACTGGCCGGGCATTGGTCTGGTGCTGTGAGGTGGTGGGTGATTGTGTTGGCGTCACTTGGGGGTTTTTTTGTTTGGTTTTTTTTTTCTTCATGTATTAAAATGTATCTCAAACCATGGGTTTCTCTTGCTTTTGCCCTTCTGATTCTATCTCCCATCTTGCTGGGTGACTGCGTGGGGGCTTAGCTACTTGCCAGGATCAAGCCACTGCATGCACCTACCTGTAAAGGTGGACCATCACCAAGGTATCACCTTTCATATTTTCCTAGTTGAAATGTAACATAGGTCCAGGACATGAAAAGTATGGTCTTGTGTCTAAAGACAACTTTCAATTAATGAGTTACGCTTAAATGAACATCTTGGACATTCAGAATATATAGGGTTGGGGAAGATAGTCATCCTTCTAAATTGCCATCAGTTCTAATAGTGCAGGGTTGCAGCACATTCCCCTTCAGCTACTTCTAAGTCATTCACTGGTGCAGAAGCTAATCAAGGGAATATATGGAGTTCTGCATCTAATTTCCATTATAAAAATGTTCAGACCAGGAAGGACTACTACAATGGCAACAGGCCTTCCAGTAATCAGGAATAAGAGTAGTAGTTTAGCAACCCTATTTTATTTCCTGAAACATAAACACTATGCTGCCAATTCTGTTCTTACTAGTAGTATAAATCTCGAAGTACTTGATATTTTTCACTTACGGTCCCAAGTGCTGTCATGAAAAAGTTGTATCGGAATCCTAGATTATCCTATTTAAAATATATACACGTATACGTAATGTTAGGTGATTGCACCTCTGAAGTCTGAGGAATAAGTAACAGTTACAAAAATCTTACAATTTTTAACTTATTTTTTTGGCTGGTGTTTTGAAAATATTTGCTATTAACAGTACTGGAAGAGTTACGAAAAAAGAGTTATACCTTATTTTCTATATACTCCATACTAGGAAGTCTTGTTTTCATAAGACTATTTTTTGAATTAACATGATACTCGAATATGGACAACTTTATAGTCACTTTCCAGTGTGCATCCATACCTGACAGGTGAAATTTGTTGATAAAGTGTCACTGCTGGCATTCTCTTCTATACTTTAAGTGCATGGTCCACCTCCTTAGACTTATAAAGATAATTTAAAAAACTAAACCTCCTGAATTTTCTCACTTATTGGACTTTTATGATGCTTATGCAAGTATTTTAATATGGGATGTAACTCTGGTACATTACTGTTGTCAATGGTAAAGTGCCTCTAAAAACTCTCGGGGATCTGAAGAGAAAAAGGAGCAATAGGCTTAAATGTAATAGTGACTAATAAACTTACCTCATTTTGGACTTAAATAAGATGTCCCTGTTTATTGTTGAAATAAGTGGAAGTCTTTTCTATCATCTCACCTGTCAACAGTTATGGGTGTACCAGTCCTAGGGTGCTCTTCGCTCTGCCCAAAGTCTGGGGAAGTTTCCTCCCCCATCAGTCTAGCTTTTTCTAACTTCACTTACTCTGTGTCTGCACAGGAGGCCAGAATTTAGCCTTGATATTGTAGAAAAACTTGTATAGGATTAAGAGAGTGGACACCTGGTTGTATTCCCTCAGTGCAATGGCGATGGCTGTATTCCCAAGCATTCTGTCTGTGCTAGCCTACTTTGACACCTTTGGGTAGCTGGAAGGGCTTTTTAAACATCATACAAATTAATCCAGCCTGGGGCTGGATTAGCTGTAGTAATGGACAGCATATAAGGGTTTTCAGGCACACAGCCATCTACACCTTGACAGGCTTGCTGCACTTCCAATAATTTATTAAATCTTTGACAAACTTTAAAAGAGACTGTCAAGATGTTTCATCATTTTTTCTTCTTATGCCATTTTTAGTAAATTTATTGCACATGAAAAAAAGACATCCCTAGGCATAGCCCAGGAGCACTAGGGCAAATTTCCTCGCTCTTCTGCCAACATGTTTCTGTCGTGCCCTGGAGGTAGCACCTGGATTGAGAGGGTAGTTCTGTTCTTCATTTCCTTGGCCTCTCAGCTGACAGTATTAACCAGCTAATTAGTGATGATAGGAGTGGAGGGTTTTTTTATTATGCAGAGGCATTTTATTTCGATTTTTTTTGTATTACAATTGTTTATAATAGTCCTCAGCATCTTACAACTGAAACTGTTTTTTTCTTATCGGTTCATCACATGCACATTCTGCTTTATCAGTATAGGGCTGCTTGTAAGTGTAAGGCTCCTAGCAGAAGGAGTGTAATGTTGTCTGTTTTAGAGAAAAGGGCATTTGGAGTGTTTGGGAACAAAAACAGATCTGAAAAATTACACACATGGGTGAAAAGAGCAACACAGCTGAGCTTACTGTACCATTCCTAACAACATCTCTTTTCACTTCTAAACTGTGACTAGCTCCTGAACATGTTCTCTTTCCTTGTGTACTTGCGGGTATTTTGCTAACAGAACTAGAGCTGTTGCTGCTTGTGAAGCATTATTAACTTTGTTGACTTTGTAACCTTGGAACAAGTCCATGGCCTGATGCTGTTTCAGGGGACAAGTTTTGAGCTGCTTATTCAGTTTTTATTGTCTTTACTCAGACAAAGGGCTGAAAAATGGAATGATGGTAACAGGTTGCAACCCTTCATTGGTAGCATGCTACTATTTTAGTTAAAAGTAAAACAGAATTCCTCACAGTTAGTTTCTCTTGGGAAATCTGGAAATTTACCTATACCCTCAGCAAAATCTTGGGTATTTTGGCTATTAATAGTTTTTGGTTGTTAAGATTATTAGTGGGGTTTTAATATCCAAATCATCTGCGTGTTTCCATTCATCTAGACTTTTATAATTGTTTGTTGGTAAAGAAGGACAGGCCAGACAATAAAGTACCTTTATTGAGAAAAGTAAAAAACTAGAATTGTCATGGAATATTTTATACAAAGCACTGAAAGTGTAGAGAGGAGTGGGAAGTTATAACACAGTTAATGTATTTATGTATCTTTTGCTGTGTACACATAAAGAAGGCGGCACATGCTCTCCCCTAATGTTCACATAATGCCTGGAGGCTGGGAAGCAAAAGAAGGGAGATAAATGAAGAGGGAAGGAAAAATGCAGATTGGCTACAAGGCAAGTTGGTGGTTCATGATCCTTGCTTTGACTTTGATCTAGTCTCATTAATGAGCAATTTTGCAAAGCTGCAAGGAGTTCTCTGGTTGCAAGACAAATTCAGCTTAGGTTGCCCATGCAGGTGTGAATGGGAAGGAATGACACAAGAAGTCTTCCAGAATGCATGCATTCTTCCAAAAATGTATTAATCATTCCAGTTTAATAACTTAAACCATTGTGGCTGAACATCACTTCAAGACATGAAGGATCAGATGTTAATAAAAGCAGTTTTGAAATGTACTGCTTAAAGCAAAGGAGAGGAGAGAGTCCTGGGTCCAATCCACTGTGGAATGAATAACTTTGCTGAGAAGATGCAAAACAAGGTACCTGCCAGTATATTAGGTTATTATTTTTCAGTTGAGTCATCTGCAGCAGTGGAAGAGTGCTTGCTTATGGTGAAAAGAATAAATGAAATTACCAACCACTTCCAGTTAATGAAAAATAGCAACTCCTTTGATATGAATAATCATAAGGATGCTACCTGGGAAACTCTCCCTTGATTTTAACATAAATCTTGCTATTTATCGTCTGGAATGTGACATTTATGGTTACAGCTAATCAGGTCGTGAGCAGCTAGTGTCATCATGATTCCTATAAGAATTTTGATCCCATTATCTCGTTTGAGGGTGACTTATGTTGCATGTACAAGACTCATTAGCTGTCTGCAGTCTTCCCTTTAGCTACAAGAAAGTCTTGTCTAAATCAGTTCCTGAAGTTGTTTAACACTGTTGACTAAAGTGTTGTGCAGACCCTTCCTAGAAAGTCAAACGGAAAGTGTCTCTTATTCTATGCCCCCTAACTCTGGACAAAATTATCTCCTTCAAGAGATGCATTTTGAAAAAGTAAGTAGGACGCTGCGTGCTCGTGGGATGGGCAGGGAAAACTGAGAGAACTTATCTTTTTTCTGGAGTGTAAGATTTTGGCATAAGACCGGAAAAGGAATCTGTGCAAAAGCTTATCTGATTCAAGTAGAGGCGTAGGAGGTAGGTATCAGCATATGCATCTATATACTTGACACAGGAAAACAGGAGTGAGTGTGTGCAGGAATGGAATTGTCTGATGTTTATTTGGGTTTTTTTGTTCATACAAATTAGCATAGTTAAATATTGAATTAATAAAAATATTTATGCCAAAAAAGAGTCATTGTCAAAATTTCCTACACACAATCCAACATCTAAAAGTAAACAAGGCACAAATCCCAAAAAAACAACTGTTTTCATTGTACAGTTCTGATTTTCTCAGGCCTTCTCCATCGTGTACTGTACAAGACAGGACATTTTAGAAAAAAATATGATGTGATCATCTAATAATTCTAAGGTGATTGCAATACAAAAATAGGGAAAAGGTGTGTGTTTGTGAAATACCGTTTCTGGTAGCAGTTCTAGCCCTGATCTTTCTTAGCTTTCAAGTACTTGAACTTGAAATGATATTAATATTTTAAAACTTTTAAAATTATTCATACATACATAGTATTAGTATGTCTACTTTTACCATTTGAAACATGGCATTTCTAAACGGTCTTTTGTTTACTTGATATTTGTACTACATGCTCATTATAGGGTGTCTTGTAGCTATCTCTTAATCATCTATAGTTAATCACCTGATTAGATGGACAGATCAAATTAATATTTTTTATCAGACTGCTTCTTTTAATTTTTCCAGAATTAAATATTTTAGGCTAATTTGATACTAATTATATTCTTCTTTATGCATCAAAACAAACCAAGTTAATCTGATGAGTAACAGCAATACATTTGCCACCTAAAATAGGGTTCTCCTAGTAAGTAAGTGGATGGGAAGAATTATTGAATTTCATGATGATGAAGTTTAATAAACTTTCTCTCTACTTATTCACTGATCCTTTCAAAGTAACCAACTGGAAGGGAAGAAGGTGCACAAATGTCAATGAACCTATAGTCCCACACTGCAGAACATATTTGCTGGTTGTTCTATTATATGAAGTTATCCATTATGTGGAGATATCCAAATGAAAACGTACGAAAAATGACAATATGTTCAATAAAAATACTTTATTTCCTCAAAACTCTGCAAACCTAATAGTTGACATTTATGTTGAGCTATTATATATACCTTAATTTTGCAGAAAGCAAAGCATCTTAGCTGTACTTCCCTATGTATTTAATTTAGATTTCACAGTCATACAGGCAGGCTATTAGGAAAACACAATCAGCTAAGTGACAGAGATATAAACTGCATTATTGCAAAACTTTAAACCCACAATATACGGCCTTAGTTATGAAGGAGCATCTAAAATGCAGCCATTTTTTTTATGAAATTGAGCCGTAACCCTCATTTGAATAGAACACTTAATAAGTGACTGGGGCTACTAGAGTATTAAACTGGAGACTGGAGTACTAAACTCCATTTCTTTCACAGCAAGTAGGAACTGTTGAAAAAGGTTAGTGGTATGACATACTTTGCACTCCACGATAACTGATGGAGTATGGAAATCCTTCAGACATTAGCTGATCACTCACAACCTGGACAGTGACACACCAGCATTTGGAAACAATTTTAAAGAAGATCAGTAGACTTTCTAAACAAAAGGATTAGGAAAGAAAAGTAAGAAGTGAACTGTAAGGCAGCCTTCTTGGAATAATCAGTCAGGAATGCACACTATAATCTAGAAAGGTAGGGCTTGAGCTTTAAAATGTATCTTCCAGGCTCAAGTGACAGAGGAGGAAAACCATAAAAGCAGTAAGCCCAGTCCTGCTGCCACTCATATAAATAGCAGAACTAGTATTTACACTTGCTGTTTTTTGGTCCCTAGAGCTTTCCCTGCTCATAACGCCACCTGCTAGCAGATCTGTGAATTGTACCAGGCAAGGACAGATGGTCCTCCAAAGAACTTACTCTTATTCTGATGTTAGCAAGATGAATCACCAAGGCACATGCCACTAGACATTTTGAAATAAAAAGACATTATATGAGTCTGTGGATTGATATGGAACTACCTAAGACAGGTGGTGAGGCTAATGAGGTGCTGATAGATCCGACCTGATGTGCATGTTTTCTGGAACATGCGTACCTGAGGGTCTTGGAGAAGAATTAAGGGAAACATCATACCAGATTTACTCAGCAACTAAGGGTATCAGTCCTAAGATTGAAAGGGACGCAGTCAACATAGTTCTTTCCATCTTTATTGGTCTCAAATTTATTAATAAAAACCGTTTTTTATATATGTAACATATATTAGTTCCCGAAACCTGAGTAAGATAAACATTAACTACAGAATTTTCTCTTTTTTCTTCACCTTTATTGCTAAAATATTAGAACAATAAGTTTGCCAGGCTGCATAATCAAAGGCTGTTTGAATGAATCTGCCTTCAGAAAGAGGTAGAGAACAAATTGCAGTTATCTCTTTTAATATAAAAATCATCAGACTAAAAACCACCACTGTAGAATGAGTTTCTTTTTAAAAAAAGTTATTATTTATTAATGTATCTCTTCCTAAACAGATTATAATTACTCTTCTAAGTAATTTATATTGTATTTTCAGCATGAAAAAGCTCACAGAACCAAATGATGATACCCTATCTCTTGTTGTGCCATAAATGTATTGCTGTTATTAATCTTTACCTTGGCAGCTGTTGAGTTTAAATGCTTACCTAGGAAATGTATAAATAATGCCTGTATTAGGAAAGATTGACACCCATCATAATCTGTCTTCCAGTTGGCATAAATGATATTAAATTATAAGTTAACTACTCTGACTGCTTTAATGACTTGTGTAGAATGGAACTTCATTTTGGTGGGACGGGATGGGCTTGGTGGGCATAAGGTCTGGCAGAGTCAGACACCAATGGGGATCAGAAAACCAGGGCTGTTCCTAATTGTGGTGGTAGTCTGTTGTGTTACCCCTACAAAGTAACTTATTTCACGAGCACACTGACATAGTTTCTGAGCATGTTTAGGTCCCTTTATGTTCCCACTGAAAGTATCTTTACTCAGTTAAATATGACTGAATATGAAATGCATAGGAAGATTGTACTTGGCCAAGTCCCAGAAGGTGTTTTTTTCAGTCAATTACAAAGTAAAAAATATGGGAAATTACTTCACGTATTCAGGCCAAAAGACTGAAAATCTCTTAAGCTTCTCATTCAGTTTTAAATTTCATGAGTGTCAATCCTCCCTCAGACAAAAAGAAAACTGCATTTGGATTTTAAGGATGCTTCACCAGATAACGAATTCTTCCAGCTCCTTGGCCAGTCAGATTTGTGAGCATCATTGGCTGTACAATAAGTTATCACCTTAATATTTTTTCATTCATAAGTTAATATAATTTTAAGGTATATTTATCTGTCTTTTATTGTTCAGTAGAAGTTAGGAAATGCCATAGTGTTTCCTCTACATGTCCCTTACAAATTTGTGATAAACTTAGGTTGTTTGACATATTTGACATGGACAGTGTAGGATAGTTCACAAACAAAAAGATAGGTAGACCACTATGTCAGAGGTTTTTGGGTTTTGTTCTTGTAAGGTAATGCGGTTTGAAGCCCCAAGTTTCATCAACCGAATGTAGTTCTTCCACAGTTTTCAGATGAAAAGTATGTATTTTTCATGTGGATGTGGGGAGAAATGCCATTTCTTTGATAAACAGAGGAAGTGGAAAGGTACACTAAGACTTCTTGAATTCTTTTACTGCAGCTTCTTTTTCTTTTAAAATATATCTACCTGATGCAATATATACTGTGTATAGAAGAACAGCGTCTCACACTTAGCATGTGCTTATCTCTCCCAAGGATTGCACTTGAGCATTCCTGTTAAATACTTTAGTAATCAGTTGCTTTAAATCCTGTGGGATTTGAACAACAATGTGAATATTCGCTTTCAGTAGTGGGTAGAAGTTACTTTTAGAGATTTATTTTCTTGCTGGTTTATAACAAGGCATATGAATCTTGCAGATGTTTTGTGTGTGCATGAGTATATGCATGTCTGACTGCACATGCATCCTGAAGGTTTGTTTTAGTTCTGTTACTCCTTAGTGAAAAAAACTGTAAACATTAATTGATCCATACTTGAAGAAACAGAGGTACTGAATAGGATAAACATGCATTTCATTGAATTTTTTAACATTCTTTTTTTTTTTTCTCACTTACGAAGAATATGCACAGAATATCCCTGTGTTCGGCTATAGCTCTGATGATTACTAAAACTTTGTTGTGGTAAAAATTACTATTGTATTGATTATAAGCCACAGGGTGAGAACACAAATTAAAATCTTTAAATTAATTTTTTTTTTACTTAGACTTATAATTCACTCTCAGCTTTCTGTCTGCCAATTTGCTTGGCTTCAATGAAGTATAATTAGTTCAAGTAGGGCATAAAGGTATACATGCCCACAACAATACCATTTTTACAAAACAAAAAACTGAAGGCCAGATTGTATTTCCCCCTTCCCCCTAGCCCCAGGGAAAAAGAAAAGGAAGAGTGATTCTTCCTCATCAGTCACAAATAGAGGTAAGCCCCCCCCCAATCTAATATTTTAGCTTCCAAGATTATCTATTCCTGATGAAATATTGCTATAGACTTCTATTTTGCAAGGTTTAGTTTATTAAATATGATGCTTCTTACTGGTTCCTGACACTTTCATGTGTTTACACAGTGCTTTAAAAATCATTTCGTAAGAGCAAAATATTTGACTTATTAACTAATTTCAATAGAATTAAATTTGTAGACTTGAGTGATAACTAATTTTTAATAAAACATACTTTTAAAAAAATCTATAACCCAGTAAAAATGCGTTTGTTATCATAGGTACCAATATTACAAATATTTCTTTCAATTAGTACTGCTCTTTTTTTTTTTTTTTTTTTTTTTGCGTCTCATATTCCCAGTTTCACTTTGGATTAGAGTTCACAGTTTTCCCAAGTGAGTGAAAAGTAATTTTAATTTTTTTGGCTTTGCTTGCTCATTGATTAAGTTGAAACTTATTTCAAAGCAAAAAGGAATGCTTGCTGGAAACTTTCATAAAAAAAAAAAAGTGCAGGTTTTCACATGTGCTATTTTGGCATGTATTATACAGATGGTTTTGAACATGTCCTTACATTCATCACATGAGCTGATTTAGGGTTTGTGCTGAATAGGCATCTTTTGGTGTTTCAGCTAAATATAATTGAACCTGTACCAGAGACAAAGTGCTGCACGCAGGGTTTGCATACAGTACAGCAGTTTATACAAACTGGCTTTATAAAGATTGATCTGATAAGAATAAAGGAAGATATGACTCAACTTTCATTCCATCTCAGATAGAGAGAAATGTGGAAAGTTTAATGCTGAACTGTGAAAAGATTCAGTAAGTCACCACAAATCACTTCTACTAAGCCAAAACTGGGTAATTTACACAGCACTTTGTGATCTTCAAACAATTTGCAGTGTGCAATTATTCATGCCACAACATGGGGCCATGGCGTCCAAGCTGCCTGTTTGTTCTACGGCTGAAGCAGAGGTGTTTGAAAACTGCAAGAGCCTACCAAAGGCCCAGAGATCATGGCTAATGTGACACCCCCAGGCCTAATCTTCTTAGAGCACTGGGATAAAATAAGTATCCATTACAAAATCAGCCTTCATCCTGCCCCCTTCTGTGCTCTGCCACTCTGATAGCCAACACGGAGACAATTGCATGATTCTCGGCTTAATCAGGTATTAGGAGCTAATGCAGTACGAGAAGAGGCTAATCTCCATATTTACTCCATCTGTACTTATGGACCTGACTTGCCTGCCCCTGATAGATCAAAAGGAATTGGCAAAAACCAGATTAGAGATGAAGAAAGGAGAGAGAGGTCCAAGAAGTGTAAGAGGCAAAATTCTCTGCTTTCCTCAGTTGTGTATATGTGTATTAAAGCCATGTGGTCTAATCCCATGGAAACACTTTCCATTGTATTTCTTTTTCTTCTTCTCCCTACCCCCACCCTCTGGCCCCATCTTTAAAAATGGAAATTGCCATTGCATTTAAAATTATTGATAAGTGTACCATGCCATTTCTAAGGAAATTTACACAACTAAATCTGCTGCATTTTTTTTTTTTTAATATGGATTTTGTTGAGTTCAGTTTATTAGGACATTTATTTATGACTGACACATGTATAGAACTCTCTTCTGGGTCCATTTTGAAATCTGATGAAAAACCCATAGCTAGGCAGAACTCATTAATTCCAGGTCTTTGTAAGTGGTCTTTGTAAGTGCTACATAGACGATGTACCCTTCTGTGACCTTAAGTTAAAATGAGTGTGAGAAAAGAAAAGAGAAAAAAAAAGTGTATGTAAAATTAACGATTTTCCCTTTAGTCACTCAGAAGTAACTGGTTATCTTCTTTCTGTATCTTATTACCTACAATATCTTGGCATTCTCTTATGAAGCTTTTGCTACAAGCAGACACTTATGATTCCAGAAACGTGGACAGATGGGTAAGGAAAAGAGAGCAAAGAAAATTCACACACTCACCACTGTTGGCAGTCACCTGCTGTTTGTAAACAATGACATGTGGCCACCAATAATGACCTTCAAGCTAGGAGAGGCAGGTACTAAACTAACTCAAATGCTCTGGTCACCTTGGGTTGGTGATGAACAAGTTTTATGAAGGTGGGATACATTCCTCAGCAAGTGTAGCAGAAGCCTGTACTCAAAAGAGAGTTCAGAAAAGCTGAGAACATTTCAAAGAGTGCACTGTACTCCCTTCTGGAAAGCTGATAGACTCACTATTTTTTTGACTCCTTACAAACCCCAAGTGGTGCCAGAAGAGAGCTGTGTTGCTGCTGATTTTTGGCAATAGAACTCACCTCATTAGAGTGGATTAAGTCGTGATGCTGAGAAGGATAAAAGGTGAAAAGCAAAAACAGTGGATGGTGAACACAGAAAGCTCAGAGTGTCATTTGTATTCTGACGCTATTATTGACTAGAGCCCATGTGGTTCACACTTTTCAATTACCGTCTGCTAGAAAGGTGGCCCATAATTGCAAAGGCTGATGCCAGTGCACCAAATGTCAAGGGAGCCTCCCTAACCCTCATCACCTTTTCTTGATGCTTGACTTGAGGATGTTCAAAGGCAAAAAGCCACAGCCTGCAGATCTCCCTGAGGAAGAAAAAGATGCCATTTAAAAAAAAGAAAAAAAAAAAGATAAGACAAAACCCCAACAACTCAACCCCCCTCATTTAAAAACCTAGAGTTAAATTCATTATCCTGTGACCTTATCCTTTACCCTCTGTATAGCTAGGACATCCACCAGCATCAATGAGAACTACACAGTGAAGATCCAGGGCAGGACTGGATTTTTTATTTTTGTGGTGCTGAAGTTGCCCAGATGCTGAACAACACAGACCTGATGTTAGTGCTGACAGTGATTGCCAGAGATGCTCTTTCACAAGATTTTTAAAAGATGGAAAACAGGCAAACTTAGTTTTCCTCTAAACTCCAACAGTGATTCTCACTGTCAGCGCAGTGTCACTCTTACTGAGATGCATCACTTTAGCTGGTATTCTGTTATCCCTGTGGGTCCTAGAATAGCCTGTGCACTATTGCCCCCATTTATTTAAAACCTCAAATACACTTTTTTGTATATCTTTATTTCATTATACATTATTTCTTTAAACCTACAACTAAAGTAACTATTGAATAAATACAATGAACAGTAGTTAAAATATTTGACTCAAACTTTCTCAGCAAACTCAGAGCAGATAAAAAAATTCAGACTTTTTTGTATCATTAACAGTCTAGGGAATTTTACTGATGGATATCACCTTTTTTGGCTATTTGAAACATTATTTTGATAATGACATTTCTTATCAGCAGATAAATGGTGGAAAATTGTGTATACTGTATTAGAAAACATATAACATCGGTAAGACCAATTTTTACTGAAAGTGCCTCTGTTTATAAAAAATATTTTTTTGTGCTTAAGAAATGCTATGCTGTTGTTTCAAATTCTTCAAAATACAGATTTAGATACATGTATTTTTTATATTCAGATAGACTTTGTTTCACAGGCAACTTTTTTCTTTTTTAAAACAGTTACTGCAGTAATTGGGCCAAATCCCTGAATCAGTTAGAAGAGAATTTAAGAGTTTAACACGTTAGTACTAACATCACTGGCTTTTGAAAAAGTGCAATACATTGCCTTTGTCATGGAAGAAAGCATATCTTTGCCTTCCTACTGGTTCTTCTCTACGAGAACACGACATTGGTGATTATCAGGTTGATTCAGTACTCAGTCATTAAGCCAAAGTTATCTTTTAATCTTGTTTTCAAATTCATCAGTAAAATTCTGCTGGAAGAATAGTTTTGTTGACTAAGCATCATACTGAGATTTCTTAGATCCTTATTTCAAAACCCAGAGACATCCAGTCAATCTTCACTTCCTGTGAGAGAGAAATCAAACTTGATTCAGATCTTACCTGATGAAGTTTTAAGTAGCTAAAATTGCACAGATTTGTTGAATTGGAATTAGCTCTAAATTGCATGGAAATCTTAATTGAGTTGTATGACCAGCTGGAATTTTTGCGTATTTGCTGTTTGTAAATTAAAGATAGTCCATGATATGCTCTAAGAGCATAATTTTATCCCTATCAGAGAGGACAGCAGACAAAATTTTCCCACCAACTTTGTGTAACCTGTGCTCCTGCCCCCTTTGTCACAAGTTACTTTATTTTTTAGCTTTAAAGCAAATTTAGTTTTGTTCAAGTGAAGAGGTTTTACTTGAGCACAGTATTTGTACTGTTTTTTAGTTTGCAACACCAGCTGTAGCATGTATGTAAATGTACAAATTGTTTTCATCATCAAGAAATATCTAAATCTGTTCACCCAACTTTGAAGACTTACATTTTAGAGTGAGGTTGCTTGCCAATACTTTGTCTTAATTTCCCTCACAAAGGAAAAAAAAAATTTTTAAACATAAAACTTCTCTGAAGAACTTTCTATAAGTCAGAGTGCACTGTCCAAAAATTTCGCAGCTTTATTTTTTCTTTTCTTATTTCTCAGAACTTAACTGTTCAATATTTTGGGGAAATCAGAGGATCCTAAAGTCAAATTACTTGCCTGACTTTCTCAGACTTTGACCCCTGCTATCAAGTCAGTTCACGTCGAACTTAACATCTACATTTTTCTCTCTGAGGAAAAGTTTTGATCCTCCAGTCTCCTCTCCTTGCTCCTTTACAGTAACAGCTTTGTAAATATGCTAGAAATAAGAAATAGTTCTAGTTCTCTTATTTATGAAAAGGTTGTGAGCCAACACCTTATCAAATGCATCGTGGTAGTATAATTTCAGAATACAGGTACTTTGAATTCATCAATGGTGATGCTGTGATCTGGGCACACAGATGGTACGCTAAACTTTTTGAGTCAACTTTCAGAGAAGAAAAGTTGTTAGCAAGACAAGGGAAAAACCATGAGAAATTTTATTCTTGTTCTCCATTGGATATTTAGTGAAGCATATTAAAAAATACATACAAGTTAAATCAACACTGTAACGTGGAAACCAGACATAAGGTGAAACCTGAGGAGTGTCCTACTCTATTCTTACGTCATGCAGAGTAGCAGATGCAGCAGCTCCATGTGCTAAGAAGTTTCCATAAGAAACAGTTGGAGGGGAACATTTAAAACTTGGGCAAGTGCTCAAAACTGGGAAAGTATTCAAAACTCTGAGCCTTGTCATCAAAATGTTATCTGGCTTCTACAGGAAGAAAATTAATTTAGATACCAGCTCAGAGTCTGGGTGCTCGGCTAAAGGTAAAACATTGTCTCAACTTATATTTTATGTTTTCAGTCTACATGTTAAAATCCTATGATCTTTGTCTCATTTCCATCTTTGAAGTCTATCCCACCTCAAATAAATGCATCTCTACTTTAATATTAGACATTTTTCTTGATAAGAAGAATAAGGGAATAATTTCTAAGAAAGAATAAATTGCAAATTGATCTTCTTTTATTTATTTTTCAACAAGAATATTTATTGTTTAAAATTTGTCTCAGAATAATTTTGGTGATTAAATCTTGGCCTACCTGTGACAAATGAAACCTAATTTTGCTCTGAAGTTAGGCTTGATTGAACATAAATGTTATATATATATTATCTTTAAAAGGGTGAGTATAATCCCTGGGTTACCGTATCGTTTTTTTCATATACAGATTCAAAAAATATTCCTAATCTAGGCTGGAAAACTGTGATTTCTGTGAGTATTGATTCCAGCGAATGACTGTCAGGAGACATATGCACAATAGTGAAAGTTCAGCTTAAAAGAATTCACCAAAACTGAACAAAGTTCAGTTGCTTTTTTTTCAAGCAAACTTTCCTAGACTTTTTTTAAGCACTATATTTTTTCAGCTTTACACAATCACCTTAGCAGCTAGCCTAATAGTTCGCTCTCTCACGCTTCTTCTGTAAGTTCTAGATTTTAGGTGCTATGAAATTTGATACTGAATTCAAGTTTAGTTATCAAATGTTTTTGACTGTCAGAGATTCTGGCTGCATTCAATGGCTACTGAATTCCAAGAGACAAATATGGATTCAGAATTTCTAAGAGTCTGGCGGTGTTCAGATATTGCATGGATTAGTGTCCCCCTATAGCCTGGAAAGATGACTACGTTGTTATGCTTCAAAGAAGTAGCTTCTGGTCTACATAACTTTGTGGATAAGCAGTGATGATGAACATTTACAGAAAAATGCCATGGAACTGAACAGGGAAGAAATCTATACATTTCCTTGGAAATCTAATACATTTTCATTAGATTGTCCTGAAAGAGAAAAATGGAGTGAAATTTGTGCTTTAAGTGTTGTTTGTTCAAAATTAACTGGTAGAAGGGATATTCTAAATTTCCCATTCAGGCCGCTGGTATGATTCAAAGAGTCTTTAAAAAGTTTATTTTCAGTTTTTAATGGTGAAGTCATTAGGACTGAAAAATAACCAAATTTCACTCTCCTTTTTCCCAAGTCCCAGCTTATCACTTTTGAATAATTAAAGTGTCTTTTGCTTTGAGATAGCTGCACTGATACTATGTGGATATGGAAAGGACAGTTTTCAAAGGAAGGTCATTGACAGTAAAAAGGTTTACTACTTCGTGTATTTGCCCCTAATATTTTTCCCTTTTAGTTACTAGCAGCAGTGTCATATTAAATGACTTCCCCCTTTAAACTGTTAAGTGGTGCTAGTTCAGTTTTAGCGGTAAGTCGCCAGCAGACTCGGGGGAGAAGTGCTATCTCCTATGGCCCTGAAAATTGATATTGAACATGGAAGGAAAAATCGCACAAGCTGATAGCAATTAGCTAAAAAGGATTTGCGACTCCATGATTCATCACACTAGGGGATCAAAGTCATTTACAGAGAGTGTTTCTACAGTCCCTGCCTGCTGCTCTAAAGATATACCTCTGTTTATCTCTCACACTGCGGTGTGACATTTCCTTTTTTAAGAGCCCATTTTCTTAGAAACATAGCAGTGGGCTGCTGCAGCAAAGGCAGTCTTTGATTCTCCACCGGCTGTCTAAATGACACGATGGCTCTAATGGCACAGCTT
This sequence comes from Gymnogyps californianus, assembly GCF_018139145.2. NCBI lineage: Eukaryota > Metazoa > Chordata > Aves > Accipitriformes > Cathartidae > Gymnogyps > Gymnogyps californianus. The sequence continues at coordinate 69,204,822 of NC_059472.1, forward strand.
TAGCAGGAGCTTGCAATGGGAATTGGACTTATTATTTACATAAATGGACTAACAGGTCAGATCTGGTACTTGCTTGTAAAAATGAGGACAAGGTCTTCTCGTGGCAAGTGGTATAAGGCAGCTGTGGTTCTGGAGCTCTGTGGAGATTTTATGATTTTTTTCTTCACCAGGAACACTAACTTTCAAAATTAAACATCACTTTCTATACATGTTTTTAGAGCTATCTTACAATAGAATCCTATATAATTTTATCAGAGGATTAAAAGAAACCTACCACAAACCAAAGACTTTTTTGTTGAAAAATTTAAAATTTTTTAAGAGAAGAATTATAGTCCTCTGTCCTTCCAAAACTCACTCTAACACTTTGAAAACAGTCTCATTTGTCGAAATGTAATTTTGCTTTTACAATAGTGTGATATGAAAGAAAAAAGAAAGAAAAAAACCCCAAACAACCACTACATTTTGCTGCTTCCAGGGCCAAATGTTCCCTGTTATCTCAGTAGTAGGAATTGGATTTGTTTCTCAGAGCCACAATCTGAAATAATGGAAATCTTGTAACTTCTAAAGATATTTTGTTCACTAAGGCTGGAAACACTGAGCTCCTTAGTGGAAGGTAAAATGGAGTTTATTCAGTGATAATGTTATAGGCTTCCTCAGGTTTATTTTGGTCAGCATTTTACAAAAGGGTGAGATTTTCAGTAGCCTGGTCCTGACTGCTGGTTGTCTCACTCCTTTGATAGTAAGCAATAAATATGTATAAAAAGTTCACAATGATGTGACAATGTTTACTCTTACATGACAACTTCTAATTAATACTAATTACTTTGTTGTGAATCCAGCCGTAGAAACAACGGAGTACATAAGACTTGATGGGGGAGGCGGATAATATCAGGCTTGCCTGTGACAAGCTGTGGGATGACACGCCAAGGTTAGAAGGATGGGGTGCTAACAAGGGCCCTCAGCCTGTTGCTCTGAGATGTGCTGGCTACACTGCAGCATACTTGAAGTCTTACGGAGATGAGCCAGGGGCTCCTGAGGTAATAGGAGCCAAAAGGGAAACACCAGTGAAATACCTCAAAGGAATTAAGGTGTGTTCCTCTAAGAAGGTGACACAGCCGACAGCCCAGTTGAAGTGCCTCTACACCAATGCATGCAGCATGGGCAACACACAGGAGGAGTTGGAAGCCATCGTGCTGCTAGAAAGCTATGACCTAGTTGCCATTACTGAAACTTGGTGGGACAAATCCCACAACTGGAGTGCGGCTATCGATGGCTACAGGCAGTTCAGAAGTGACAGGCAAGGAAGGAGGGGTGGAGGGGTTGCCCTCTACATCAAGAAATGGATAGATTGTGAAGAGTTGTCTCTGAAGAAGAGCCACCAGCAGGTTGAAAGCCTATGGCTAAGAATCAGAGACTGAGACAACAAAGGGAACCTTGTGGTTGGTGTCTACTACAGGCTGCCCAATCAAGGGGAGCCTATTGATGAAGCCTTCTTGCTCCAGCTACAGGAGGCATTGTGCTTGCAGGCTCTTGTTCTGCTGGGGGACTTCAACCACCCCGACATCTGCTGGAAAAGCAGCTCAGCGAGCTGTAGGCAACCCAGGAGACTCCTGGAATGCATTGAGGATAAATTCTTAAGCCAGGTAATAGACAACCCTACCAGAGGGGATGAGATACTGAACCTGATGGTCACCAACGCAAGTGAGCTCATCAGTGACGTCAAGACTTGGGGCAGCCTGGGCTGCAGTGATCATGCACTGATGGAGTTTGCAGTCCTGAGGGATATGGGTCAGGTGAAGAGAAAAGTCAGGACCCTGAATTTTAGGAAAGCAAACTTCCAGCTCTTCAAGGAGTTAGTCAATAAGACCCCCTGGGAAACTGCCCTCAGGGACAAGGGAGCAGAACAGAGCTGGTAGATCTTTAAGGATGCTTTCTGTAAAGCACAAAAGGTCTCGATCCCCAGGTCTAAGAAATCAGGAAAGGAAGGCAAGAGACCGGCATGACTGAGTCGAGACCTGCTGGTCAAACTAAAGGGCAAGAAGGAAATGCACAGGCAGCGGAAGCAGGGACAGGTATCCTGGGAAGAGTATAGGGACACTGCCTGGTTGTGTAGCGATAGGGTCAGGAAGGCCAAGCTGCAGCTGGAGCTGAACTTGGCAAGGAATGCAAAGAATAAGAAGGGCTTCTACAGGTATGTCAGCCAGAAAAGGAAGGTCAAAGAAAGCGTACCCTCCATGATGAGCAAGACTGGCAAACTGGTAGCAACAGATGAGGAGAAGGCTGAGGTACTCGATAACTTTTTTGCCTCAGTCTTCACTGGCAATCTCTCTTCCCACACATCTTGAGTGGATGGACCACAAGACGGGGACTGGGGGAGCAAAGTCCCTCCCACTGTAAGAGAAGGTCAGGTTTGTGACCACCTGAGGAACCTGAACACATATAAGTCTACGGGACCTCACAAGATGCATCCCAGAGTCCTGAGGGAACTGGCTGATGTAGTTGCCAAGCCTCTCTCCATGATATTTGAAAAGTTATGGCAGTCAGATGAAGTCCCTGGTGACTGGAAAAAGAGAAACTTTGAACTAATTTTTAAAAAGGGTAGAAAGGAGGACCCTGGGAACCACTGACTTGTCAGCCTCACCTCTGTGACTGGGAAGATCATGGTACAGATCCTCCTAGAAGCTATACTAAGGCATGTGGAGGACAGGGAGGTGATTCAAGATAGCCAGCATGGCTTCACCAAGGGCAAGTCCTGCCTGACCAACCTAGTGGCCTTCTATGATGGAGTGACTATATCAGTGGACAAGGGAAGAGCTACGGATGTCATCTATCTGGACTTCTGTAAGGCCTTTGACACGGTCCCCCACAACATCCTTCTCTCTAAATTGGAGAGAGAGGGATTTGATGGGTGGACTGTTTGGTGGATAAGGAATTGGTTGGATGGTCGCATCCAGAGGGCAGTGGTCAACAGCTCAATGTCCAGATGGAGATCAGTGACAAATGGTGTCCCTCAGGGGTCCGTTTTGGAACAAGTACTGTCTAATATCTTCATCAATGACATGGACAGTGGGATCGAGTGCACCCTCAGCAAGTTTGCAGATGACACCAGGCTGAGTGGTGTGGTTGACACACCTGAGGGATGGGATGCCATCCAGAGGGACCTGGACAAGCTCAAGAAGTGGGCCCATGTGAACCTCATGAGGTTCAACAAGGCCAAGTGCAAGGTTCTGCACCTGGGTGGGGGCAACCCCCAGTATCAATACAGGCTGGAGGATGAAGGGACTGAGAGCAGCCATGTGGAGAAGGACTTGAGGGTACTGGTGGATGAAAAGCTGGACATGAGGCGGCAATGTGCGCTCGCAGCCCAGAAAGCCAACCCTATCCTGGGCTGCGTCAAAAGAAGCGTGGCCAGCAGGTCAAGGGAGGTGATTCTGCCCCTCTACTCTGCTCTGGTGAGACCCCACCTGGAGTACTGTGTCCAGCTCTGGAGTCCTCAGCACAGGAAAGACATGGACCTGTTGGAGCAGGTCCAGAGGAGGGCCACAAAAATGATCAGAGGGATGGAACACCTCTCTTATGAAGAATGGCTGAGAGAGACTCCGGGGACACCTGATTGTGGCCTTTCAGTACTTAAAGGGGGCTTATAAGAAAGATGGGGACAAACTTTTTAGGAGGGCCTGTTGCGATAGGACAAGGGGTAATGGTTTTAAACTAAAAGAGGGTAGATTTAGACTATATATAAGGAAGAAATCTTTTACAATGAGGGTGGTGAGGCACTGGAACAGGTTGCCCAGGGAGGTGGTAGATGCCCCATCCCTGGAAACATGCAAGGTCAGGTTGGATGGGGCTCTGAGCAACCTGATCTAGTTGAAGATGTCCCTGCTCATTGCAAGGGGGTTGGACTAGCTGACCTTTAATGGTCCCTTCTAACCCAAACTATTCTAGGATTCTATGATTCTATAATATGACCTAGGAAATGCAGCAGACCTAGAGAGTCCTTTCTTGGGTTGTTGAACCATTTTTATTTTATGTAGTTGTCTGTAGCTGTGGAAACAATCTTACAAGTGTGTGGGATTTATATAGATGGGAGTAAATTTATTTACTTTCCTCTCTATTAATTCAGTAACTAAAACTATGACTATCCCAGTGTTCACCTGAACATTTTGATATTTTGGAAGGAATTCTTATTATGTCATACTTTCATGTGACGTGAACAAGTATACCTCAGTTCTTCTGGTCATCTTTTTTTCATTTGTTTGCTTTTTTACCCCATGGTTTTTGTTTTGGTTTTGCTTTTTGTCTTTTTTTTCCCCTCAGAAGACTGCTTTATAAGACCACCCAATGATCTGCAAGACGAATACATAATGCTTACACATGAGGGATCATGAGTATGTAACAGGCAGGACAAAGACTGCAAGCAGAAGATCATTTCAGAGCTTGAGATTTGTATTTGATTTTAAGTTTGGATGCCAGTATCTGCTCCTGTGATTATTCTTTGTATAGGCTGCCTCTGGTAGCTTCCTGCTTTGACTTCTTTTCCAAGAAACATCTGGGAAGTGGTTTATTAAAGCATCTTGTATGTTAAAACCAATCTGCCTCAGGAGTTCTTATCTTTTCTTACAGAAAAGAAATGTTCCTTTGGATTCAGTGCTGTAACTTGCTGGTATATTTTACACACTGTAACCTGAAAACCTTTAAAGTTTGTGGCACATATCTTGGAGCCCAGTGGATTTGGAAGATGAACAATCAGGACACTGGTTTCTGTGTTTAAGCAGGGCTCAAGGAGAATAAATCCCAAACTCAGAATTCTTGTAGTATAAAGACAAAAATGGATCTCTCATCAGCTAGGGAAATGTGGTCCCATAAGAAGTTGTCATGTCCAGTCTCAGTCTGTTATCACATATGCTAAAACCAGCAGCATATTCTAGCAAGATGTTGATGTTGCTCCTCTTCAGAGCAGCAGCAGAGTGCTCTTGACAGTGTTCCCCCAGAGTCATCCTACCCTGCAACTGCCAGATGGTGCTCATATCAAGTGCGCAGCCAGCACTAAGCTGCTCTTCCCCAACCTATGTGAATCCCTTTAGATGAGGGGCAGAGATTTTCCTCAGGGTCCTACGCAGAGGAAAGGAAGAGAATTTCTCGTCTTGGTGGCTGACTTATTTGCTTACTGGTAATTTCTGCAGCAGAAATGGTTGTGCAAATAGAATGAAAACTGTCATTTAAAACCTGTTCATCCTGACACGCTAAATAGGAGGGAGAAGTGACTTTTGAGAACATTAATTGAGCACCTTTCTTGTACAGCAAGTCAGTACAACTTGAGAGGGTCTTGTGGACTGATGAGACACTGAACTCGCTCGCTAAGAAGATCCAGTGCCTGAAGGAGTAATAATACATTAACCTCTGTGCTTCTGCTGCATTTGAAAGGACATAAGTATAGAAGATGTAGTTGAGAAAACAGTGTATGAGTTGTGGTGAACTCGTATTTCTAAAGAGAAATCAGGCTTCAGAAGTAATTTTTAGAAAACTTGACAGATTTTGAAAGAGAAGAAGAGAAATCCCAGTAAAGCTCAAAATAATGAGCTGATGCATTTGTGTTGAAAAATAATTAGTGATTTCACTCTTGCAGAAGCAATAATTTATTTCTACTTTTGTAGGATAATTTTTGCCGTGTAGAAAGAGTTTAAAAAAAGGTATTTAAAACTTTTATTTTATTTAGCCTAATCTGGTGTTTATGAGATTTACCATAGGACTAGACCCTAGTAGACTGTAACATGTTTTATCTGAATTTATGCAAATATTTACTACTACAGTAAGCTAATGATAATTTAAAATAGTTTATTTCTAGTTGATTAACAGTCCTGAGTGTACTGTAACTAAAAAAAATATAAAAATCAGGAAGTGTTATGTGTCAGTATTACAGCCCGGGAGAAAAGAAGCTAATTCTCTTGAACATTTGAATTCCTAGAATCACAGAACTGTTATTTTTAATCTATCTATACGAGGCAGAAACATCAAAATAGAGAGGTGTGAAGCATCATGTAACTATAAAGCTGCACTCATTTACCTCAGCTAAAAATCTGGCCTGATGGTAGTGTATATGAATGACTGTATGAATTACTGAATTATTTTACCTACATAAAACAGTTCCTGTTGTGTCCAAAATGATTTCCATTTAGTCCCAAATAAGTTGTATTTATGCATGTAACCAAAGTTCATAACATGTTTATAAACATGTCCTCTCTGGGCTCCAGTCTTTTCAAAAGAACATTTAGGAGACCAAAAATTTCCTCAAATAAATAAGCAGGAAAGCAAATAAGAAAGAGACCAAATGCAGCTAATGTAAATTATTGTCATTACTTACCCACATATGCCTGAAGCATCTTTTTTTGCTTAGACTGCACATATGCAAAGTGAAAATGTATATATTTCCCACTCTTTATTTCTGAGCTTTTTGCATGTTAGAGATGTTATAACTCTGAGACCAATTTAAAAACTTGTTTGTAAATTATTTCTAGCTGTTCCTCAATTAAAATTAATTTTTATCTGTAAAATGCATTCCTCCAACTATCTGCTTTTTTTTCTCTGCCTCCAGCATAAGGAGGTCCTATTTCCTCTAACATTTTGTCATTTGTTCCCATCCTTGTACTACAATTTTTCCTTCTCCTGCTGTATTAGTAGTGCCAAAATGACTGCTTATGGGACTGCTATATAAATCAGGAAATAGCCAGCTTTGTCACCTAAGGAAATGTAGCATCTAATTGCATCCAATCTGTTTCTCTTTCACGCGTGCACATGCATGAATCTACTGAGGCAACAGAGAGAGAGGAATCCTATGAAATTGTTTTTCATACTTGCTTTCATGTTTACTCTGTAAGTAGTGCAATGGTTGTAATTTTTCTGTCTTCCGTTGTGTTAGATTTGTTTTTTGAAGATTGTATTGTGATACAATGTCAAGAAAAGAAAATTAATAAAATTTGTGGTGGCAAATAATAAAAAGTGATGGCAAAATCTAAATCCCTATTGAGAAAGGAAGTTTCTACATGAAACTTGTGTTTTATTCTACCTTTTCCTGATTTTGAGATGCGTTTTCACAATATTTTTATTTAGACATTTTTAAATAATAAAAAGTGAGTTCAAAATGTTATACATTCAAATATAAGTGAAAGAAGTCTCAGTTTTTGGCAAAAAAACTGGTTTCTGTGTTTGGTGTGTGGATGGTGCCATTTGTTTAAAAAGCTTTCCTGTCTTTCTTGCTGGTTGATGCTCCTATGTCCAGGTACAGTACATTTCTTGACCAGGTTTTTAAACACACAGTCACTATAAGTCACTTTAGAGCATGTTATTAGAGCTATTTCTTGCCTCTGGCTGATGTCCCAGAAGAAGATGATAAATCATTCGCTTATGCTACAGAAGGGGGGAAAAAAAAATCAATGTTCAAAACTTCCATGGTCAGCTTTACTCAGGACAACTAAACTCTACAGTGACAAAATACTGATGATGTCATCAATAAAGTAAATTAATGCTGTGAAAAACTAAGAATCGTGAACTGCCTTGCAGCATGTTGTAGAATATGAAGAAAAGTTTTGGAGAATTAAGTTGCAAACTCTAGCAGTTTTTGGACTGTAAAAGCAAGATGAGATTCATCTTTAAAAGCCAATACAGAGTATACAATTAACTTTTTTACAAGCAGAACGCATGCATAGACAGCGACAGGATCAAGTCCTGGGATTTTATCTCTTCTGAAGCCTACTGGTGAAGAGAACAGGTTACTGCACCCCAGCCACTACAAAAGCAATAATTAGACATACTTATGTGTATGTGTTATGAGAATTTGAATTCATAGAGCATTTCATGTACTTATTCATTTCTAGAACTGGATTTCAGCAAGCAAATAACCACTGAAAGACAGATATTTAATTACCACAGCTGTGCCAGTTTCACATTCACATATTGTACATAGGGGCTTGAGAAGAAATCAGGTTCACTTGTTACCCATTAGAGTAACCCATCCTGCATGTACCTCCCATGTCGATGGGCAGGGAATGATGCCCCAGACTGGTTTCTTCTAGATATCCCATCTGCCTTAATACTGGTACTGGGAGTCTCTGTAAATGGTCCCAATGTCACCTGTTACAAAAGCCAAATGGGGCTTGTAGCTTGACTTGTCTACAAAACTCCTGCAGTCCAACCTAGTCCCAGGGCTAGCTGGAAGGTGTGCTGGTTTTGAAGGATTCCCAGGTCCAGCAGCATACGAGGAAGGTAGCCGCGGCCAGAGAATATTACTTACTGAAGGGATGGCCCTGTGCACTTCAGTAGCTGCAAAATGTGTCAGCAATTAATCAGGTCAATTTCATGTCATTAATTATGTTTGCAGATTCAATGTAGAGGAAAAAAGCACTGTGTTAGATAAAAATTCCAAACAGTAATATCATTACTTGGGAAGATAAAGACAAGGCACAAACTTCAAGGTGAGATTGTTTATTTAAAGCAAGATGAACAACCATTGTCTGACATATATCTGGGGACAACTGTATCCTACTAGGGAGAGGAACCAAGTGATATTTTTCTTATCGCAAGATTTTGCAATCGCATGAACACTCAACCCGCTAAACAAAATAAACTGTCCCTAGTAAGTTAATAATATCAAATAGAACAATTAATCACACATACATTCATTTCACGCAGTAACTGAAAAGCTTTGGATTACTTACCCTACAGAAAAATACATCAAAATTGAGATGAACAAGTGGCTGATATGCTGAGTGTGAAGCATGAGGAAAGCTGCTCCTCAAAGCAATTTTTAGCTTGTGAGGAACATGTGTCTTTGATTCAGGTGCAGGGCTGAAAGTATGCCAGGAAATGACCAAGGCGAGATCAAAATCTACCCTGGGTGAAGTAAAAACACAGACAGAGGTTAGAGGAGGGAGAATGTGATTTTTGTAATCTGCTCTTTAGTTTTAAGTGAGAGATATTTTTTTGTTCAGAGTGCAGAGTGCATCAGCAGAAGAGGATCACTGTTACAGCCTATCCTGGCATTAATCTGACGGATATTGGGAATTTGAGTAGCAAGAGAAGAGTGGGTTGCTCTGGCAAAAGTCTGAATGCATATGAAAGGAGGGTAGTAAAATGTCTGAAATCAGGAAGCTAGGGGGATGGTCTTGATAAAGCTGTGCTAAACTGCTAGTTGTCAGGCTGTGAGTTTTCAGGTAAAATAGAATGATATTCTTGATGTTCAAAATATTTTACTTCTGAACTAATTTAAATGATTGGAAATGAAGTGAACTATTCAGTTCTTTCAAGATTTAATAAGCTAGGAGGGAAAAGGAGAACTTGTTTTGAACCTAGTTGTCAGACTCTTTATCCCAGTCTGATACAGGATTTGAGGTGATACAGACATATATTGATGAATTAATAAATATAGTCTCTAGAATTTAATTGTTCCTAGCTAAATGTCAGGTGTATCCCCACAATGGCCTTCACATTTTGGATGCTGAAACATTGCCTTCCAATGACTTCCACAGACGTCTTTGAAAAGTCGTGTTCTTTCTTTCCCTGCTTGTTTGCAACCTCTGAGTTTCTCACCAAACATCCTGATGATCTTTTGGAAGGAGAAAGAGTTCAGAAATGGAGCAATGATGGGAAGATAAAATATAATTTTGCAAAGAGGAGCTGAATAGGAATCAAAGACTGAAAAAGATTATTCTATTTAGGACTTTTAGCAGTATATAGGTAAATATGTGTATGTATAATACCAATATATATAATATAATACCATTATCAGTATTGGGGGTGTGTGTGTGTCTAAATTCTGGATATGGCAAAGAAATCATGTTTTTTGAGGCCAGAGCAGACGAGTTGCTCTTCAGTAGAGTGGGAAAAATCAGTACTGAAGAGGTTTTTAGCAAATTCTTTCAGGAGTTTTAAATCTGTGTTTTTAATCTTCATTTCTCTCAGTACATTAGACACCAAAATAGGCCTTTCCATTCTGCAGTAACCAGAGTCAGTGCTTATGAAGGTGATTGAGTCATTTGCCATGCTCACTTTCTCTGTTTTTAATAGAAATCGTACGTTTTTGTCAGTTGTACAGTTGCTTAAGTGTTATTTGAACTCCAGAGTAGAGCATGTCCTATCCCACTGAATTATTTTGATTTGGTCTGTTCTTCTATATCTCCTTGTGAGAGTGCTTCAACTTTGTTTTAGGCAAGTATTTCCCCAGTAGCCTCCATAACAAAGCCTCATCCAAATTAGTAGTTATCGTCTAAACTGCCCTGTTCAGGCTACAGAACTTATTTCTTTCCTTGCTCATGTACTTCTCTGGACTCAGAAAACTTCATGTGGCAAAGCTTCTTGTCTGCAAGATAGTTAACACATATCTTGCTTTTGTTTTACGTTTAGACTGTATATAAGTTTTCATTGTTAAGTATCTGGTTTTCTTGGGCTATCCTGCAGTCATACATGGGGTTTCTGGTTGTATGTCAGCACTATCAAAGCATTCATTTTGTTGAACCTAGTAGAGATCTGGAAATCCTACACCAATACATAAAAATTGCAGACAGCATTTCTGGGCTGGAAAAACAAATTATATGTGAGCCCTGTTCAACTACCTGTCCCTAACCCTTCACAGGAAGATGTGAACTCTTCACTGCTCCCCTAAATTAGGCTCAATCCCTAGGTATTCCAAAGACTCTCAGGTCTCTGGACCAGGGTCCAAGGGAAGAGACACAAGCCTCCAAAGTAGACGCAGTAGAGATGTTTGAGCTGCTAATGATTGCAGCATTGGGGAAATATTGAAGACTTCATCTGCAGAGGTTGGATCATATGCTGAGGCTAAAAAATATCTCAAAGAGTGTTTGGCTTTAGCTGAGTGAAATGGTTTTAATATGGTAGCAGTGGGCTTGGAAGTGGCAGAGAAATGAAGACAAATATTCTTCTTTTTTGGAGACTCCATCCTCTTTATTGTCTTTTTTTCTCAGGATGCTGAGGAGTTCTAGGAGTGAGACTCTTGCTCCTGGACACTTGATGACCTGCCACTGGGGTGGATTTCCAGTGTGTGACTGTCCCAAAAAGGGACAGTGAAAAAGTGGGAACTGGTCATGTACATACTGAATGGCAGAGAAGCCTGGCACTTGAAAGAGAAGAGCTATTTCTGTGAGGGAAATTGACTACGTGTTCTGTAGAGAGAGTTTTTTCCTCACTCCCTTAATTTTTCCTGGTAGTCTTGACTCTCCACCACCTGCATCAAGCCTTTTTAATGCACCCATCTGTGAACAAACACATCTGGTATTAATCCTGGGCACAGAGCCCACATGAGTGAGAGAAGGAATGAGGTGAGGAGGAAAAGGTGCAAGGTGATTATAGGTGTGTTTAAAACCTGGCTAATCTTGGGGTCTTTTCTGCTTTACCTTTGTAATCCACATAATGTGTTTGAAAGAAAGATGTTGTACAAAGCAGGAGAAAGGGGTGGTGTGGCTTCCCTTATAGTACACTGGGAACCAAGCTGTGCTGAGAAACATGTCTTTCTAACACAGCACTACAGAGGGAAGTCATTTGATGGAGTTGCAAATCTATGCACTTTGATTGTGTTTTATTAGCAGTTGAGTCCTAATGTGTAGTTACTGAGATGTACCTGTATAGTGACTATGTAAATTCACTATGCAAACAGTAAGAAAGCTGGCATATAGATAAATAATTATATATCAGCAAAAGAGTTGCTGACTGAATTAAAAAAAAATTAATCCAGTTTGGGCTTCTATATCTGAGAGATTACTTTTTTCCCCTGACTAAGTAAAAGGCTTAATGTCTTTCTCTATTTCGTCTTTTTTTATTTCTTTTTTTTTTTGTACATTCATCAATTGATTCATAGATAATGCAGGTATTAGGGTTTCTTTTTTATTGGTTCTTTCACCAATAGCTTTTTAGTTTTCTGAATCTTTTACAAAAGTTACTGCATTATTTAATGAATAAGTGCAATGAGAAAATCTAGGCTTTATCTAATTTACAGAATGAAGTATGAGTACTGAAGACAACATCTATCAAATCTGAGTCTCCTATATGAAGATATCTCTAACCTAGCTGTGTCTGTTCTTTTGGTTCAAGACCTGATTACTGTTTCATAAAAAAGAATTAGAATAAATTGAAGTCATAATATTTAATCTTCATTGCAGGGCAAACCAAAAATACCCCAATAAAATCAGGTTACCACTATTATAGCAAGTTACTTTGCTGTTATGAACAAAGTATGCAACCGTGTCTCCAAGATAAAAATAATGAAATATTTTCTGTTGAGGATGTGAATTTTTGTCAACATCTGTTCAAAGGGAATTGCAAAATGAAAGCAACTGAACTTTCCGCTTGTATGGATTATATGGCATGCTAAAACTGATATTTTTAGTGGTGTTAATGGCATACTAGAAGATGGGGGTTATTGCAAAAGTAGTTAATTGAAATAATTAGTTAACATGAGGTCTTACCAGGTGGTAAGCCCTCAAGCATATAGTAGTAGATAGCATAGCTTGAAACCGTTGAGAGGAACAGAAAGAGACTGGAAACCCATTTTGTTGCAAATGATGTATGAGAGCATATAATAATACCTCTGATAAATAGTAATAATACTGACAAGAGATTTTATCTTTTTACAAAGAATGTGTAATAATTAACAAAGTGGGGACTGGGCCACCAGGAATAGGTGCTGCCCTGTTCTGTTCCTGTCTTGTTGGATGCCATTCCATAGCTTCCATAGCTAGACTTCCAGTAAATCCAGTGTAACTTTTTATGGAGTAATGATAGTGCTGTATAACTTGGACTGATGCTGAACATTTGTCTTGCCCAGTCTGCTTTGTCTTTCTTTAAGTGGTGTGATTTGGTTAATGTTTGAGTAACAGGGGAGAAGGGAGAAGAAACTACTTTGGTGTTAATGTCCTCCAAAACACATTGAAAGCAGAAAAATGTCCTGAATTCCCATAATTTTAATTTCATAGATCCATAGTTGAGCTACTTAAGACTACCAGAACATGCCCTGGCAAAACCTTTGTATTTTTCTACTATAAACTAAGCATAAATTCAGTGGTAGATGACAGATTACTTCATATACCATGCAAGCAAGCCCAGACAATAGCTTTAGCCATGACTGATTGCCTTGCTGTAACCCACTTTATGTTAAATGTATTCTTGCTGTTCAATTCCACAACTGTAATTTTGTTCTTCTGCACCGCTCAGCCCTCTGTGGACTAACCAGGTTCCTTCAGTAATGATTTCTTTTCTATTGTATTGTTTTCTGCATAATCAAGTTGGTAGGTAGGGGTTTAGGTGACACAGCCATCTGTCAAGTTCATTTGCTCTGAAAATGCAAGAAATAATGGCCTCTACAACTTGGGGCTATCTGTTATAAAGGAAGAATATCAGCTTTTACCCTGCACCATCTTCTCATCTCTTCAAATTATCATTTTTTCTACTTTCTATATAAAATACATAAGGTTCTCTTGACATGACTGATTGGTGAAAAAGAAAGCTATCACATGTCCACCTTGTATTGCAATTTATGCAAGCAATCCAATTAAGGAGAAGCAGCTAACATCCAGACTAATGTGCCTGTCGTGAAACTAAAGAGACTGCTACAGACTGCTCCACTCAAGTGTTATCATTGCTGATTCTCTGACATGCTAACTGCTTCCTCCTTGAAGTTTGCATAATGTGTAAATGTAAGGGAGTTTGCATGCCACAAAGGAAAGGGAAAACAGTTATTCATTTTTCCTCCTCTAAAATAAAATGCTCATAATAATTCTTATAGGGAGCCTTTATCAAATTGTATCTGTTTGCTGAAACGACATGCACTTGGTGGGAAAAGACATAAAAAGCTGCCTGTGGGTTCTCAGCCTCTTTCAGATATAGTGGAAGCAGGCTGGGATAACCCAGGAATGATCCAACTTTCCTGTGTATGTGTGTGGAGGGGGAAGGGTTGTTTATGCAGCAGAATAACCTTTGTCTAACATGATGCCAGTAGAGCTGGAAAAATTTTGGTTGCTCTAGGTCAGAGGCATCTTTACATTAGACCCATTCATTATTGCCCCTACTAAAATGCAGAATGACCAATTGCTCCTACTCAGCTTAGACCTCCAATGGTCTGGTTAGAAAGAAAACCACTTCCAGGTGCCATTAAGTGGTACTAGTGAAACATGGAATTTTCTACTTCAATGAAAATATAATTATTAAGTGGAATGTCACACTTTTATCACACTTTTACCAAACCAATTCCCCCATCATCCACCTCTCAGGGCCACTGACATGAGATAAGACTCTCTGTTGGATGAGAGATTCCCTGACAAGGGAACAACTGCTGTTGTTCACAGCAAGTTAAATAATGAACCTGAACAGCAGGTATGAGAAGTGATAAACCCATTAATGAAATTAGTTAGCATTAGTAGCCACCTACGGAATTATTTCCAAAATATCAAGTCAGTCTTAAACTGTATATGAAAAGTAGACAAAAAACCAAAAGAGAGGAAGATTGCAAAGAAGCTATTCTGCACTCTATTTCTGCCCCACGGTGCAAAAGTTGATGTCCATTGTATTGGTGCTGTGTAATGTATTTCTTGCAGAATTGAAAATAGTCCTTCAGTCTTGTCCATGGAGTTCTTTAGACTGTGCTCTGACTGTCATTGTCACAGAAGTTGGGCATGGAAAGTCATGCTGATTCCACAAAGAATTAATTGTTCTAGCCAAGCTTGCATCTAGTGCAAGTTTTGTGTGCTATTTCATCACAGAATAATATTTCTCTGGTCCAGATAAGTATACTGTTTCTTTCTGGGGTCAGATTTTAAGCATCTCAGAACTTCACGAGACTTGAACACTACACACTGTGTAGTTTATTTATAATCAATTGAAAAGGTGATCTTGAAAGTAGAGTGAAACATGATTAACTTAACCTGTTGAAATCTGGGCTAGATGCATGTTGCTCTTCTGAATTTTCAGGAAAATGTCTTTTGCACCTGGGACCAGCCACGATGACTCGGATGTATTGCTGTTTTTCTGGAAATCGTTACCACTGGCTAGGCAAAAGGGCAGGTACCTGATTTAGTGCCATGCTTTGGTTACTATGTTTTGGATTTTGAGGTATAATTGATCTCACAGAATATGAAGTAGCCAGAAGTCAGATCATGGGTGGAAGTGAATGTCCACCATTTCAGTGTTAAATGAACAAACCTGGGAATAGAAAAGCAGCAGCACCACGAGCAAGTATGTGTAAGCATCTCAAATCTTCCATGAGCACTTTCTGCCTGCAACTTACATGTAAACATTTTAAAGGTGTATGCTTATACTATTTATATAGTAGATCATATCATGTTATTCCCATTGGTCAGAATTTCTAGTTGAAGATGTCATCTCAAATTTTACACTTTATGTTTCAAATATTTGGAGAAAAACAACATGTAAAACATATGACAGCTAAAATGACAATGATAATTTTAATGTGAAAAATGTTATTCTCATCTTTTTTCGGTGCACTGTGAAACACGCACACACACACACACACACACACACACACACACACACACTGCTGCCATCTAATAGAGTTATACTCAGTCAAATTCAAACTAGCTATAAACAGGTGCACCTCCTGTCAGAATTTCTTGGCCTCAGTTATTAAAAGAAACTTAAAAAGAGAGGAAATAGACCTGGGCTTAAAGAGGTAGGAACTAGATCTGGGCTAAAACTGTCCCAGAAAAATAAAATCAAATGTTAAAGTACTGCAAAGAAACTTGCAATGGCTGCAGAACAAATATCATTTGCATATAGAGTGTGTTATGCTGCTCATGCTAAAGCAACTGGCAGATAAGCTTGCAGTGGGGATCTTTAAGAAGCAGGAACAGCTAGCTGAAGGAGCAATAAATGAAAGACAAAGCGTAATTCTGGATTAGTTATCTGGGAATTAGTTGTTTAGGAATAGGTGGTAGAGTCCTACACTGCAGAAAACACGATGCCTGAGAATCAGCAAGCAGCTGAGGATAAGCATTCAGACCGTCATCGCCTTGCCTTTAGCTACTCGGGTAGATACACTGGCAGGGTCAGATGAAAGGAGTGGAAACAGGACCAGCAATTTCAAGTGACTCTGTGAGACAGCAGGGATGCAGACGTGCATGTGTGGGTGCAGATTGTCCAGAAACATCGATGCCTTTCCACTCTCTGTGAAAACAATCCTTTCCTTGACCTCGGTGACCACAAAGCTCAGCCTGGCTGTTCAGGCTATTTATACTTTCACAGGCAAGATTGTACACCTAATCTCAGACTTTTACTTTCTAGAGTGTTAGGCGAGCATTGCTGAAAACCACAGATGTGTGCTTTGGCTTTTTATATGAAATAATTCCAAAGACTTTTCTCCCTGTTAAAGGCAGAATTTAATTTAGTCATACATGTCATAAAAATATGGGATATGCCATGAGACTGAGTAACCACACTGAAAGAAACAGTGTTTGGAATTTCATTACTTAAAATTATTTATTTTGCTATTAATACTTCATTTGGATTTCAGTGCACCATCATTTTCTCTGTATTAGCTAAAATAAATTATTGAGATAGCTAGTTTATTAGGTGCCAGCCAAAGTTTTTACTGTGATAGGTACCCCAAAACTGAGGAACAGAAATTCACAAAACGTAGGACATTTTAAAGGTATGGGATTTCTGAGAAAGTGCTAAGATTCTTCCTGGAAAACCAGATTTTTTCAGCACTTTTTAGTTGAGCATGTACAGTCCCTTATTCCTTCTGAAACTATTGGCTGCATGGTGTATTTAACTGCAAAAACCAGGCCTAATCGACGCAATTTTTAAAATTTTATTTTTACTGGTTACAGCTGTTAACTACAAGAAATTCAGCAGAGTGAGGAAGGCTTCCCCTCCACCCCCAAAAATGCATAATGTATGTATGTTGGGAATATATCCCTAGTACATAAAACAAATCCCCAAATTCAAGTTCTGATTATTAGTCTTATTATTTTAAAGAAGTTTTAACCTAGACAGAATTTAAAAGATTATGGTAACTATGTTCTGTAGCCAGCACCTGTTATCAGATTTAAAGTATTATAAGATCCTAACACCTCTTTTGGTTTTAGATAAATACATGTATTTTTCTCAGTAATTTCTAAAAACTTTTAGTAAATACAACTTGAAATATTTAATACAAACATGACATCTAAAGTGTATGCTGACCAGTGCATACAAACGTTTTCCTCGGACTTCACAAAGCACTTATGAACATTGTAAGAATTTGTCCCATTTATACCAGTATCAATTCCATAGCCATAGCTGTTTTATTATATTATCTGTTAGCAAATATAAAGCTAATATTTGCTAATAGCATACTTTCAGTGTTATAATTACCACACATCCCTTTGATGTCCCATTAGAATTTTTTAAGTGAATGGAAGTAGCCCAGGGTAGACAGTGTTGAGCAAGTCTGACCACATAAAATATATACTCTGAAATAATTAAACTCAGCTAAACTCCAATCCAGTGCTGTAAGTGAAGAAAAACCTTGTTGTTGCTCTTCCTTCATAACACATCTGTACTTAGAGGGATGCTTAGGGCCTGTGGGACAAATAATCTAGCTGGGTGAGAACTAGATGTTATGTTTCAGAGAAAAAATGTATTTTTTCTATAATGAAATGAAAGGAAAATATATTGTTAAATATTTTCTCTTAAAATGATTGAAATATTTTGCTTCAGACTTATTTTTATAATAATATGACATGACATGAAATAAAGGTAATGAAATGAAAATAACTTAAAAATGACAAATTTCACTTTTAGAATAACATATTTCAAAGTCTGTTTTAATTTCGTTTTTTTAATGCAGAATGTCATGAAGAAAAATATTTCCATGAAACACAATCTTTTGATTAATTTGTAAATAAGAGTTACAGAGTTTGCTTTTCATAGTTTCAAATTTTCATTAAAATCTCAAAAGGGAAAAGTTTGTCATTTTTCATGCATTAGTTCAAGAAAATTTTTTCTAAATATATGTTGTGGGAAAGAATAATTTTGACCAGCTCTATTTGAAACTTAGGACCTTCCGACCCTCAGCACAGAGTTCTGTCCTTTACACAAAAGTGATTTCTAGTAATAGTAAGCTGTGATTTTCTATGTGTGACCCACCCTCAAAGAGGAATTTTCTCAATTGGTTTTAGAACTATTTTCTGAACAGTAGATGTGTGGGCTTGTGTACAAATTTTAAGATTTCAAGAGTGATATTCCACTGTCTTTTTCTAAATAGGAGGTTAAATTTACTGGCAGACACTGAATGTAGTTCAGCATGCCCTTCTGCTTGAGAGGGAAGGTGTTACTGGTCACTGAGTAGGTGACATTTTGCTTCTGTGCAAGACAGCAGCTCCTGGCTCTGTTGACTTCAAAACTCAATGAGAAGCACGAGATGGGAACTGCTGCCTTTCTCAGGAAGCCGTGCCTTCCTGCCCTATTGTGTTAAAGAGAATACCTATCTGTGGGAGGTTTCTGGATCTGGTTGCGGATATAGCACCTCAGCTGTGGTTTGTTGGCACCTCAATTTGGAAAGGCAGAATCTGAGATTTTCCATGTTAGGTACTGGAACTCTATTCCCAGGTATATGACCAGCGATGTTATAAAGTCTCTCAGATTTATAAAATGGACAGTTGAATCTCACCTGGCTCCCAACGGAGGAGCATTACATTCTTTCCAATAACAAAACCACAAATTGCAGTGAACTATGATCAGTCGAGAGAAACACAAACTGACAACTGGGAGTGACCTGCTGGCTTCCCTTCCAATAACTTCACTGCTAAGCCAAAAGTTACTCCCCAAATCTGTAGGTCAGTCCTCTTCTGTGTTGTAGACTGGGTGTAGAAATAGAGCATACTCAGTGAAATTGATGTTTAGGGTTCAATTAACACATCGCAGAAGGCTGGAGATTTAAGCAACAGGCCTCTAGAAACCAAATGAACACGTATGTTTGTGATGTCAAGAAGTGGGTAATTTTGAGGATAGTAAAAGACACTTCTCTGGCAAATGTCTCTTTCAAGCGCAGCCACTCTATGTTAAAGATGCTAAATCTATAAAAGAAACAGAGATTAAAAAAAAAAAAGTCACTGAACTCATTTTGAGGAATGGTTGTAAAGTTTTCATTGAGTATTTCTATGAAAATTCAACTAATGCAGAATAAGCAAGGTGAAATATAATAAGAAGCCTTAAATTCAACAGTGTCAAAAAATTAAAAAAATAGTGTGTTATGGAGTCATACTGACTTCATTGCCAGCTCTGCATATACGTACATGACAGCTTGCATCCTGTAAGTAGAAATAAAAATAGGTCTCAAACATATACAGTAACTTTAATATAAATTTCCCCTTCCCTTCATGTCCCAATTTCTTTATACCATCTTTTTTTTAATTATAACAGCCTTATGTTTCTCTTCAGTATTTAATTTTCCAAAGCAGTCTTTAATCTTTCTTTCTACAAAAAGGTTAACTGCAAGCAGTATTTTATAAATTACAGCTTTATAGAAAAAGCAATAATGAGAAAGGGAGAAGACAAATTTCTCAAACCCCTGCATAAAAATAAGTCTCTGCTGTTACTAATGCTTATTAAAGATCCTGGCTCAAAACCCTACCTGTGATAAGCTGATATCCTAAGCTAGGCAACTTCTTACTGTCCTGTGTGTTTCATTAGTGAGATAATTGTTTTCCATTGTTTGACTGTTAAAATGTAATGTTATCTTGGTGTCATTATTTAAATTTTTCCAGCTGAATGCTGGATCAAAACATTGAATTTCAGAGACTGTTTGGAAAATGTCAGTCCACCAACCCCATATCAAGAAAAAGAAATTCAGTTTGTTCCCAGTGTTCCCCTTCAGATAAAATTTCCCTTACTTTAAAGGAATGTTTTCCAGAATAATAAACAACATTGCAAGCAAGGTTGGTTGCCTGACATTCCTTTTTAAAATACAGCTTTTGTTTTCTTTTAATTTTGACACAGCTTTTTTGCTCTGAAGTTTCCCATACTGTATGCTTGATTTTTGCCTGATTTCTTTTTATTTCAACTAGGTTTGTCAGCTTTTTTTGTCACTGTTCAAAATTACCAAGATCCTTCCTTTCAGATGTTTTAGCAGCTTTACGTTTTGGAAAATAGCTGGACTGCAAATTCAGCTTGAATTAGCTGAGTTTGGACAAGCTATCATAAATAGCAACATGTTTTAAATCTTTAACAAATTGCTCTTCGCATATGCTGAATACATTCTTATTTAGGTTGACAACATCTCATTTGATCAAATAATATTCTGCCTCCCCACAGCTTGGAGTGCTGAGCACATTGTGCATAAAATATTCCCACAGAATGACCCTATAATTTTGCTGCTGGTGTCTGCAGGGTGAGGTGCTGTTGGAAACCAGAAATGAGTTCAGGAAACCTGCTCACCTGTTTTGTCAGTACTAAGGATTTACCCTACTAAACCATGAGAGAGGAGAGAAGACTGAGAAGAGGAAGATGGCACACCTGGGACGAGAAGAAAAATTTGACTGGAGTTGGAAAGGAGATAGCCCAGAGAAATAAGAGGCAACATTGAGGGAACAATGAGACTGAGAATGGAAGTATGCTGGAACCAGGACATTAGGGGAATAGAATAGGCAGCCTGGAATTAGAAACAGAAGGGGAAATTAAATGCAAGGCATTTAGTAGAGAATACTGAGATCTCACAGCTGGAGGGAAGAGATGATGACCGCTTGGTTAAAGTGAATGACATGAAAAGGCATGAAGTATTAGGTGGTGGTGGTAAAGTTTAGAAAAAAATTGAGTGCAGGTAAATATAATTAGAAAGAAAATCTGAAGAGTGGAAGAAACAGCATATTTGAAAGGGAACAAAGAGCCAAGGTAGATAAGATGTAAGTACAGGCAAAATGAGTCTAGTAATAATGAATCCAAAAAGTAAAGTATAGGGAAGAAGAACAGAGGAAGCTACTACTGTGTAGCTTCCTTGAAACCTTGGAAAAGAATCCTTGTTCTTATCATATACCTGGAAACCATATGAGAGAGTGTGTAGTTCATAAAGCTGATCCACCTATAAAATTTCAAAGTGTCACCATCAGTTAATCTATTAGCCCAAGAGACCTCAGTCCGTGAATTTAAACATTTATGCTAGTGGACCACTTTAAGGGCTTTTCTTGCTTCAAATCTACGAAATTACAGAAAGTATGCATAAAGGATGCTACAGTGAGAGCCCCTAGTTCTGATACTCCCTAGTCTTGGGGTTGTTAGCCTGAAATGACACACAATAGAAATGGTGTGTGGGCTTGTCTGCATGTAGCAACCATAGATACGTCATAATAAATTTCAAGGCTTTTTGTGTACTATTGATTATGGAATGATTTTGCCAAACTGTGTTATCACAGATCTCTCTCTTCTTCCTGCATTCCCTATTGCTCATGCAGCCTATGGTGTATATTGCTTTTCCAAGACAAGGTTCAAATTAATTTTTCTTTTCTAAAAGCTCAGACCTACAAAATATATAAGCAAGCTCCTAGAAGGAAGGAACAAACAATCTGTATGGCTCATATGTGCCCTTTATATGAATTATTTAGTAAGAGAGCCATTTAAATGGAAAGTTTTCATGACTCAGTTACATGTTCATGGAAAATATGAAAAATGCATTGGCACAGAGCTTTTTATGAATGTTATCATAATAATGGTGCCAAGGGAACCTAATCTAAGCCTAGAAAAGATCTAATAGGTCACAACAAATGTTTGTGGGAGAGAAATGTTTGCCGTGAACATGTTGACAGATTTTTATTTTTTTATAGAACAGAAGAAAAATGCAATTCTGATTGTAAGACCCCTGAGAATATTTGTTTTTGTTCACTGAGAAAAATCGACAACTTTTTTTGGAAGGATTAAGACACAGAATGTCCTAATCTTTTGTACAACAGGGTTGTTATACCATGAAAATATGCCAAAAACTCTTGGGGAAAGAGGCAGAATCTATTAAGAAAAACATTCATTTCTCTTTATTATTGGCATAACTTCCATAGCAAAAGATGCAAAATTGTCAAATTATTTTATTTTCCTCACATATTTTCTGGAAGTTGGGTCATACCCAAGTAACCCGGTAATCTCCCACCTGTAGAGCATTAATTTAGTGTATAGAACAGCAGATTTATGACTTGTTCCAAAGACAAGCATGAAACTATATCTTTTCCTTTTACTGAGAGGGCCTCTGCATGAGATGAACTAATACATTATTGTAGCCTAAAATACTTGTTAGCTATTTTCCTTTCCTGAATTAAAAAATTGAATTATATACACTCAGTCTAGTTACTGAACCTGTAAAGTTTATTAAAGTTTATCGACCATGTGTATACACTTCAGGATTTAGGTTCAATTGCTTCTTTCAAGCTGGAACATTGAATTAAGATGCAGTGCCTTGCTGTGGCTCTCACGGACTCCAACTGAGCTACAGGTAGCAAAAGTCTCCTTCAATTAGACATAATCATCACTCACAGTCAATAATTGTGCTAAAGGCTGCTTTCAAATCTGTGAGGGATTCGCATTTAATGTACTGATTCAGCTTGTCTGAGCCAAATTCACTGTGTACTGAAACCAAAGCAATTTAGTTCTTGCCTACGGCCCTTTTGGCAGTTCATCTAGTACTGAGCACTGTAAGGACTGTGAGATACAATTTAATCTGAGACATCTGTGCACAGACAGGACCTTTTCCGTAACAGAGAAAGACTAAGTAATGGCTAAGCTGTAGTTTTATGTGAAGAACCAAGTCTTATCTCTCCTCTGAAAAATAAAGCATTTAAGATATAGTAGAAAGCCAAACCAAAAAGGAAAAAAAAAAAAAAAAGAAAAGAAAAAAAAGGAATAAAAAAATCCTTGGATTTATGAAATGCACACTGAGGCTACTAACAGCTTTCCTTGCTCCTAACCACATAAAGCACTTGAGCCGTGATCCTTGGATTAACCATTTAAAGATATTATACTTATCGTCAGCTGCAGCTGACTGGAAAGATCTTTATTAAATACGAAAGAGAGAAGGCTCACTGCTTGTGATTTTTGTACAAATATAAAAATTTCCTTTCTATGTATTTTTTCTGGCTCATGATGTTATTGAGGAAGGTGCTGTAATATTTATCTCCTGTATCATCCTGACTCCAAAAAGGCTTGCTATTTCCAGGAAAGGTTTAAAAGTCCTGTAGTTACCACGCATAATATTGCATAGGAAGTGTTAATGATAGTGAATCAATAGCTGATAGTGTCTGTCAAGTTTTACTGACTTAAACCAGGTTTTTCACCGTGAGTTTGCACTCAACCAGTCTGTGATCTCTACTTGTCGTTTTTCTGAAATAATGGAAAAGCTTGTTATAATGAAGGAGCCATTCTTGGATATTTCTTCAAAACCAGTTTCAAAACACTTTTGTTTATAAGAAAGCAAGTCAAGGAGCTAGCTGGAAAGGTGAAGACAGATCTATGTAATCCACTAATCATGGAGATATTGCCTTTTGTCAAAGGCCCTGCTTGTATGAAGCAGGAATCAACACAACAGCCTTCCTTGGCTGATACTTGTTTGGCAAAAATACGACTAAGAAGATAAAGCTCTGTCACAGAAAATTGTGAAAGCATAAAGTATAAAAGCTTGGCTGTGGAATCTAATTATCATAAAGTGCATTGTTAACATAAACCTTTGTACAGAGGCTCTGAATTTTAAGTTTGAAGGGCCAGTTGAAGCCTCCACCAGTGTTAACAGGGCAGCAGCGAAGCCCATCTGCAATTTCTTTAAGTCAGGTTATACATATAACTTTCAAAACGGTGACAAAAAATTCTCTGAGATTTGCATTTTTGGTCAAGATATGATGCCTTGAGTGGAATGTGAGGTAATCAGAATTTCCATTGTTGATTTCCTGTAACAACCAGAGCAGCCCATTGGCTTGTTTGCATGTTATTTTGAGGTTTCTGATGAGTTATGAGTCATGCAGTGTGGGGACTGCAGTACCTGGGCACCTAACTTATGTTTCTGAATAGATTTAACTGCAAGGATAGGATCCTGTGACATCTGGGATTGCATCTGCATGCCTACCAACATGAACCATTAAGTTCAGGAGAATGTTCATAGTAGATGATTGCCATATGTAAATGACAGCAGCAGTCCAGGAAGTGGACCCAGAATATCTCAGTTGAAGGTCTTCACTACCAACCTTCAGAATTATACTTACTTTTCACCTTGCCTCCATCTGGCTCTGAATTTTGCATGGCTGGTGGCTTAGACACCCAGCTGAAGAGAGGAATAAAGAAAGTCTTCATTCTGAATATGCTGCCATCCTGCAGCTGGCTTCTGCCTTGAGAAGTAAGTCCTGGAAGCTCACAGCATCTGTGGCTGTGGACAGACATTTTACATGTCGTTGCCCTTATCACAGGAGGCTTGTGCACTTACCAGAAAGAAAAAAAAAACCACTCCACAGCTACATAAAATGATGTTTATGTCCCTTTGTTGGGTCTGAACATTAGCACCTTGTGGCAGGCACTGACTTTTTGTTCTTTATGCTAGCTGATGGTCAGATAAAGGATACCTTATTCATGGCTAGACCTGCTACATATCAAATACATATACTGATCTTGCTACTTGTTTTGATTACATTACAAATTTCTTACAAGGAGAGCATGAAAGAATAAAAAAGCTTACTTGTTTTCCTTGATAAAATAAAGGCTGAAAAAGAATATATTGCGTTCTGTGTTTTCATTGTCCTTGTTTATTCATCAGGACAGAAATAAATCAGGGACAGAAGAGAGCTTTTTAAGCTCAACAATGAACAGTGTTAGCTCATGAATAAATTGCCGTAAGAAAATGCAGGAATTATAAGAAAGGTCATCAAGAGAGAGAGATTCTAAGTCAGCCTTTCTAATGGTATAAGGAAAAAAACACCCCAAACACCACCTTGGAATCCTCTTAACCGGAAGTTTGAAAGCTGATATAAATGCACAACATGAATGTCGTACCTTATACTAGAGAAAGACTGTTTCTCACCCAGAAGATCCATTCCAATCCTGCGTTCCCAGAAGTGAGTTCCACAAGTGCTGCCCTGTGCAGATGAAATTCCAGGAGAAGATTATTTACACCCAGTAAATTAATGCAACATTACTTAGGGGTTTCTGACTTCCTAATTTTTGTTGCAGAGTTCTTTAGTGTCTCTTTGTGAAGGAAGTGGTGCTTGGTTGAACGGTATTGTATCTAAAAGATGTTTCATAGTGCATTATCAACTTCATTTTTCTTAATATGCTTTTTATTAATTTAGCTGAAATGTGTAACCTTTAGGTAATTCACAGGGCAGTTAATGACCAGCTGGACAGATTGAGTCCCTGAGGTAAAAGTAGTAACTCTTAATGCTTCAGCCAATCAAAGGTTTTAAGAACTACATGCTAATGAAACATTAGCAAAAGGTCCCTCATACACAGCAATCTTCCCAATTATTTTTTTATTTGTAATATTAACTAGAAATTCTATATTAAAGTCAAAGGACAATTTTATCAACCAGTTGTGTGAGTGGTATCTGTCATATCAGACTACCTTCTGAACATAAGACTAGAGATCTGTGAAACTTCCCTTGCAGATAGCTCATGTAGCCTTTCAGTTTTGGTATCTTATATTTTGAGACTGTTATTATGACTGTTATCATTTCTAACAGCTAGGTTTTACACGGCTTGGCTTGGAATTGGATGACAGGAATAAGTAAAATGCAGTCCACGTTCACCTCCATGTTTTTGAATGATAACGAAATTTCAGGACAAAAAGGAAAGTCTCAGATTCACTTCACCAACTTCCCAAGGTTAACACATCTGTATTTAGATGGGAAAATTATAAATTCTTTTATACTGTTGTAAAAAAGGAAGGATAGAAGTGGGAAAATTCTAGGGAAAGATATTCACTGAACAGTTTATTTAGTTAATATAAATTTCTGTAGAGTAATATGCTCAATGCATGGTATTATATCCATAATAGACCCAGTCAAATACTCAGAGGAAAAGTCATTGAATAATTTATTCAATGAAAAATGACAAAATTCACTGAATAATGTATTCATTGAACAGTACTCAGCTCTAAAAGATTTTTCTTAAAACATGTAGAGAAATATTTCAAGACGTTAAGGCTTTGTCTTTTATACTGCTTTACCCTGAAAATCAACACAATTCTGAGTTTAACCTAACTCAAATACTAATGATAAGAAATCTTTCAAAGCTTCTCTGAGTTTGACTTTTCTTTTTCATATGTTCTCTAGAATTTTTCACAAAGTTTAGGAGCCAAAAAAGTCTGTAATCCTCCAGAACCCATCTTCAACTTTATGAAATGTTATATAATAATTTTCTTATTGGAAACATAGTCCCGATATATTTTTTTTAGTAACAAATGAACACAACAGTATATTTTTAGATGCTTAATTAACACAAATCTTCACATCCTGTTCATGCTGACAGAGTATGAACAATGATTGCATTCCAAATGCAAAGGCAAATCCGAATACAAAATTCAGTGCTTTCAAAGAATCCCATTTGTACTTGTTGGGCATTAAATGTTAAAAAAACCCCATAAACTATTCCCTTATCCAGCAAGAGAAAATGCAATGTCAGGCAGACACTTAGAGCTTAAGAAAGGAAAGATAGACAGGGCATGTCACAGGTCAATAATGGATGGTGTTATCAGACAAAAGGGTCACAAATATTTGCTTGAAAATATTAAACTAATTCTACATAAGAAGTGACTAGTTCAATGATAATTGGTTGCATTTTTGTGATGCATATAATTTCCGTGATGCAACAACGTCAGTGCTAACACTATCACAAAGATGATAAAGATGAAAGTAGCTAACCTTCAGGTTAACTCTAATTGGAACACCCTTAAATTAGGGGAAATGACATCTAACTTTAATGTGCAATAACACCCTTATAA
This sequence comes from Gymnogyps californianus, assembly GCF_018139145.2. Taxonomy (NCBI): domain Eukaryota; kingdom Metazoa; phylum Chordata; class Aves; order Accipitriformes; family Cathartidae; genus Gymnogyps; species Gymnogyps californianus. The sequence goes on from NC_059472.1 coordinate 69,231,772, forward strand.
TTTAGGTCAGCTCCTGTTAATTTGTTTGTGTACTGTAAGTATCAGTCATTTTTTAATTCTTTTGTGCGTTGCATGCTGTATCCTTTAGCATTTGGATGAAATTTAATATCCAAACTTTACATTCTTAATGATAAAATTTTAGTTTAATTGCTCACTGTTTTATCTATTTCTGACTTTTTTCTTTGACATCTCCAGCTTGGAATTCTAGACATATCTGCAATATGCTTTGTATTTAAATGATTCACCATGCATATTTTATCTATTTTAATAGTAGTAACTATACAAGTTTTGCTGAACTTTGGCAACAAAGCTGGGCCAAATGAAACAGAGAAACATGAAATAAGTTGACTGGTTTCTGTTCAAGAGGAAAAGCTAGAGTCTGCAACAAGTTTCACTATCCAGTGCTGCAGCAACCAGATGTATTATGTCGTCTGCTCCTACTTCCCGACTGAAATCACTGGTGAATCTTATTAGGGTTTGTTATTGCACGATCAAATCATACAATGAAAAAATACACCCAGGAGTGGGATTCATCTCACCTAACTTTAATTGTCCATAGGTTAGAAGTCTAGTCTGTCTATTCTGGTCTAAGCTTTCATTATAGCCAACCAAAAGAGATGGAAAAGGTGCCCAGACAGCTAGACTAGGCTTAGTGTTCAACTCTCTGTTCCTTGTTCTAAAATTATAGGAACTCTGCCTAAAGTTCTCACTGTTGAACATCCATTCATTGCATAAAACTCTACTGTCCCCCACAGCTGGCACTAGTCAGTAACTTTCCTGGAACTCACAAGAGACATTTAGGGAAGGTAAGCCAATTTAGTTACTCTTTAGGCCATAAGGTTGGATGCTTTACCTCATAAATTAAACAAATGAGGAATAAAGAGCCCTATGCTGTCTCCTATGACATACAAAATATTTTGTTTCACAACCATAATCTACTATCTTTTACTAGTGACATAACTTCCCAAAATGTTAAAATTATTCCATGTGTGACAAAGTAAATGTTGAAATTTCTCATATTACTTTACAGTTAAGCAACTTACATTTTCAGCTCATGCCATTATTAACATGGTGCTGGAGGGAAGATAAATATTTTCCATGTAAATATATAAAAATCTCTCCCATTTCCTTTATGAAAGTCATAGAAAGATTAACAAGTAGCTAGTTTAAATCATCAGGAAGACTCAGCTGGAATGGGAGTCTACGTTATTCAAGAGAGGTCTGACGGGCAAGTGATGCTGTCTGTTATGAAAAATAATCATGCCATGACACAACACCACTGAGATATCAGAGTTGTCATTTCAGTTCACACCTCTTGAATATGTAAAGTGCAACTGTTAAGTAATTTAATACTATTCTGTTGTTTTGTCCTCCTGGGAGAAAAAAAAGAAATCATTAACTTAGGGCCTTTTATATGGTTTTCTCTGTAAGGAACATCATTGTTTCATGAGTATTTATATGAATGCACCCATACATATATATAGATATATAAAAAATATATATGTTTACATAAGATTGGTTCTGAATATATATACATATATATGTATAAAGGTATAAATGTATATGTATATATATATGTATAAATGATTCTGAATTAAAAATATGCAGGAAACTGCACTTTAAAAAATAGAAACTAATGCTTCTGAATCCTGAGTCATTGAATGTTATTCCTGTGACTACAGGCACAAACTGCATTTTGTTAGGGGAAAAAAAACCCAAAACAAATACCTAAGCTGAACCCTCTATTGCTAAGTCCAGACTTGGGCAAAATTGGGCTTTATATGTTTAGTTTTAATTGTATCTGAGAATAAGTAAAATTTTTTGCTGTAGTTTTGGAAATTCTATCAAAGTATCTGCCAGTCACTTGTCAAATTCCATGTTGTCATTCTTAGATATAAAGATTTCGATAGCGGTCCTGCTGAGAATGATAACTGCTTACGCACATGTTTGAACATGTGATGTAAACTGTGATCCTCTGTGTTCAAAGCTCCGCAATGTTTGTCCAATCTGTTTGATGCTATTCTTCCCAAAAGGAATGTATTGTAACATCCCATAAGATACAGGAGAGGTAAGATTCAAAAGACACCGAGGATTATACGTACACCTATGCCATAGCTCATTGACTCCTCAGATTACAGAATGGTGAACAAACCCATATTACATCATATCACAAGAAAAGGTCATTGGAACCTGGCACTCATTAACGGTGTTGGAAAAAATTGCTGACTTTATTTCACATCTAACAATGTGTTGCAAAAAGAAGCACTTAATATTAAGCAATGAAAGACAAACCAGTGTTAGTATATATATTCAATTTATGTAAACCAATAAATGCATATTGTGGCCTGGTTTTGCATTTCAGAAATGAATGAGAGATTAATTCATAATTAAATATCTCCATATTTTCTATTAAAAAGGCAAAGATGTGTGAGATGTGTGCATTCAGTCGAGTTTATCAGTGTGCATCAACATAGAAATGTTCAAAGTTTTCAGGAAGCATAAATGCTATGCAATAGAAATAATTTTCCAGCACATCTACCTGCAACATTACTTTTGAAATAAAGTATACTGGAAACTGAGTATCAGGTATAAATGTTATCACTTGCTGAATTGTCAATGCTTGCCCTTCATAAATCATGATGTTACTAAATCTGTCATAAGGCAGACAATACAAAAGACTGTACTGTATCACTAGCTCAATGACAACATACTTATTAACCATGCCTATTGTTCTCCAAGCATGAGGTTCTGCAACTTTAATAGGATCTGGTTGTTTAACCATTAACTAAGTACATTTGAAGATAAATCGTTGAAATCATTAGGGACCTTTGCTATGTAGCATGACTGGTTTATGATCTGCATTAGAACCGCCTCCTTTTATTATGATGAAAGTACTTTATTTATAGCAATGACTGTTACATATGTTCTGAAATGATTTATTGTAGTGGATGGGAAAACAACACATTGAAATTTTACCAAAAAGTTTTGACTGATATTGATAAGTACATAAAGATAATAAATGTTGAACTGCATCTACCAAATTGGTAACTGTTATTAGTTATTACTCTTGTTTAGTTTTTCTGAAAATTATGCATTCCTGTAATACTATCAAGTATTGTAAGCAAGACACAGGCACAATATGAATTTTTTGACGTGAACCATAACTCTAGGCGGTAATTTAAAGACTATTTGCAAAGAGTAGGACTTATGTTCAAAGAATCGTTAATACTGGATGTACATCTTTATACCTCATCTTGATGGTAGTTCTTGCTTGTGTAGCATCCTGATGTGCCTTGCATCTTCTACGCATGTATTTGAAATGAATGAACTGAAAAACAATGAATTCAATTGTAAATCTAAGCATATTACATATTTTACATTTCTTATGAACATACTTAATCAACAATTTAGATAATATGAACAGAAATGATGTATTACTACAAATTGTGCCTTCTTTGCTATCAATCTATGTCTAAAGTTTCAACACCATGTCTTTAATAAAATTATGACTGATTAACATTACTCATCAAAGAAGTTTTTCCTTCCTTAATTGTACCCCTATGTTTGATCATGTAATCCCTCTGAAGTTTGAATATATCCTTGAAAAATGTAGCTTCACTACAGAATTAGTGTAGAATTAGCTTGTTTAAGGTGCAAAAAGTTTGTTGTCTTTACTCTTATAACTGGAGGCTCAGTGAAAACACCAGAAGAGTAGATATTCTTGTTCTGTATGAAAAAACAGCCTAAGTAAGACACACTTTCTGATTCTGAGCTTTCCTCCCTGTCCCTTAGTGTCTCTTGGAAAGCCAGCAGCTAGACTAGCTTGAGGTGACACTAGGAATACTGATGTTGATATATCGTGCCTTTCTAGGGTATCAGTCACTATTTGTATTCCCTAACACAGCTGGAAATGTCTTGCTTGTCAGATGAGTTCTTAAAGCATCCTTTGCTGATTTCTCAGCATTAGCATCTGAGTTAAGGTTGATGATAGCAATATTAAAGATCCAGAAATAAGCTCAATTTCCTGTGAACCAAGATGTAATCTGAATTAAGAAACATGTCTGATATAGAAAAAAGAAGAGACTCACTATCACATCTAATTAGTGAATCAACCGTATTGCATCTTTGCTTCAGTTATTCTTCTGCTTTGTTTTTATTTTCTTTGTAGGATTGGCTTTGGAGAGTCTATCCATATGATAAACTAACAGAAGAGTAAAGAATAATAAGAAAAAACCCACTACATTTTTCACAAGTTGTGTAAAAGCTAAGAGGTGGAAACATTCAAATACTTATATCTAGCTATCAGTATTAAAAAAGCATAATATGCTAAGAATTGTCACACCAGCGGTGTCTCGAGAAACTGAAATGTTATCATTTTTGCCTACAGTTAATATATCTGGTATTTATGCCACACATTGCAGCTGCTTGAAGTTGAATCTTCAAAATACTCTGGCTTAGATATTAGTGATTTTATATGCATTTATCATAACAGTATAAATGAGTACTTTCTTGGTGTTCTGGAACAGGATCAAAACTTCATGTGCAAAATACCTTTACATTTTTTTACATTTTCTCAGGCTATTCCGCATAATAACTATAAGAATAGCATTTTCCTTTAGATGTTTCATCTTGTAGATATGTACCTATTGTGAAATAAGTTAGGAGCCCTAATTGGCAACCCAAGAAATTTCAGGGTGTACATCCAATTATTCATGTTTAGATTTTGATTAAATCTCTGTGATAGATTTTACCCAGTGTGCTGAATGATGTTCAGATGAATTTGATCATTGCCTCCTGCTTTATGCAGTATATTCCATAGTTATAAATGCAACCGTCACATTTATTTTGGCTTCCTAGGATTATTTTAAGATTACCAAAAACATGTTTAGTCCACAGTTTGGGCAGACTGGGCTATATCAGATGGCTGTGTCTGAATTCAGAATTTCAGTAATCAACACAAACAAGTTTTAACATACACGAAATCAAGTAATAAAAAAACCCCAAGAAACTCCAAATGTACTTTCCTTCAGAACTCCTTTTCATGCATAAATGGCCAGTAAATGTAGGGTCAGTCATATAAATCATAATTCTAGTAGTTCAATAAATAAGTTAAATCATATACTTTCTACCTGGTGATGATCTTGAGGAACCACTGGTAGAAAAGTGTCATAATTTCTTCTCATTTTGTGGTATATATCTTAATTTCTAACATATTTCAATAATGCTATACTTTTAGAAGATGATCCCTAGCATTTAGTTACTCTGTGTACCTGGTCTATTTTATTATTGAGCTCATAAAGCCAAAAAAATATTATGAAGTCTGGCTATCACCCATTTAGGAAGGAATATGACTTCATGCTGGGATTCATTCCACATAATAACAGGCCTTTTATTAAAGGAACATCCTGGAACACTAAGTAAACAACAATGTACAAAAATGCCACAAGGTAAAGAATTCTCTGAAGGTTCCTCTGCAAGCAATTGAGTTGTGGAACTGGCTATCTTTATCCTTGAGACAACATTTATTACTTTCTGAAACCCTCCAGGAATTGTCACTGGATGTTCACTAGGTATTCCTAACTTGTAAACATGGTCACTGTCCTTTGAAAGATTTTGCTTCCTTGCAAAAGCTCAAATCAGTTCAACATACTCAGGTTTGATCAAATGTCTGTCTGAAAACATAGTTTGTACTTTTCTGTGCACAAAGTAATATACCAAGGCATCCTAATTAGCATGGTGTGGGGAAATGGATCTGGAAAGTAAAAGGCAAAAGAGTTCTTGCCTTACTTACCGTTAGCTGTGTTAGTATCTAAAATGAAACTTTTCACAGAAAAAAATTACAAAAATTCTTTGTAAGTTAGAGCCTTAACTTGCAAAAAGCACTAAATCCATTCATTCTCAGCATCCATTCCTACGTATCCTCTTGGTAAGGATTTACCAGATGAATTTTTTGCTTTCCTGTGCTAATGGGGAGTTTTTTGTAACCATGTAATCTACACAGTTTAATTACTAAAGGAATGTAAGACTGTTTGTTGAATGAACAAGAATCTTAAGACGCACCTTAGTACATAAGAGGGATATCAGCTCCTATTGCAGAATGGAAGCCATTACTAAACTGTTTCATGAAAGGCATGGATTAAGTTAAACTGTGTTTGTTCATCACTGTAACTGATGTTTTTCATACATAGAACCTCATCAAGGATTACATGCAAACAATAAAACAGCAGCATTGTCTTTCTTTTGTTTATGAGTTTTCATTAATTCGTTGAAAAGGACCAAAGCCTCTGGTGAAGCTATTGGCTATAATCAATGCTCTAAATCTTACCTTGCTTCACTAAAAACCACAAAGAGGTCCCCAAAACAAAACATACACTTATCTTTGTTGAAGGGTTATGGCGTAGAAAGATGATGGTGAAACAAGAATAAAAGAAAGAAGAAATTAAAGATCTTTCTGAATTGTAAAGTCCAGTCTCCTGTACTGGAAGACATCACATCAGATAATAAACTCCAAACATTTTGAATTCCATTTTGAAAAGCTATTAATTTTTTAATTCATCATCCCCTATTGGAAGATTGTTTAGAACCTAATTTCTTTTACAACTATAAATCTAACTTCAGAAAAAAATATATACATCTTCATTTAAAGTCCAGTTTATCTCAACACCGCCTTTTAACTTAAGTAACTTTCTTCCCTCTTTCTTCTTTATATACTTCTAGATAACACTCATGGCAACTAACTCTTTCATTAGCTTAAACAAGGTAAGTTTTACTTCCCTGCAAAAGATTTCCAATCACCCTACTGGACTACTGCAGCAATTGCTGTTCAAGCTTCTATATGATGGACAGGACTATTAACCTTGTTAGACTTCAAAAAATTGAGGGTTAACTCTTCCCAAATGCAGCCTTATCAGCATTACTACTGTTTTGTTTCAGTTATTCAATATTATGTTTCTTGCACCAGTAGTTTAGGATTTTCTGTTTTTCTGCCTCATCTACTGGCTATTTGATCACAGTGCTTGCTCTCAATTTCCCAATGGAAAGAATAGCCTTTTCACTGATTTTGTGAAATTTATATGTTCTCATGGATATTGATACTTTATTTTTTTCTTTGTTGTTGTCCCTTGCTTCCCACATTTATGTTACTTCATTTATGTAACATTCTCTAAGCCCAGGAGAAAAGACACCATTTGTACAGTTCCGATTTTTTATCCTATTTCTTTTTTAAATTATTCTTATGAGTCACAGCAAGCCTGTCATCAGGAAAAACATGTACATATCCATGGATGTTTTGAATGAACATCTCCATGCCTTCCTCACAGCACCAGTCCTTGATTAGTCTTGTGTTCATCATCAACTCCAACCTTCTTTTTTAGAGAGCAGAAGCACCACTAAACCATCTTCCTTAGCTTGGTGTAGTAATCCTTACTGCACTGCACTGAAAATTTTGCAGTGATACTGCCAAAGAATGATCAGCAGGTTCTTTAACACTGTTTGCAGAATCCTTTTCAGCTTCATATGCAGAGCCTTTGTGATTGCTTCTACGTGGATTTTTGGCTTCCTTGGTTTTTTGTCACATATCTGTCAGTTCTTTTAAATGAGAAGTTTCCTATTTATGTGGACCTGTCTATTCTTCAGGTTGGTTCAAATCCTCAGTTCTCTCCCTTATATCCTGCTCCCCATCTGTAGATTGCTTTCCGTTCCCTTGACTCTGTGACTACTCTGTGCACAAACTCTTTTCCAGCACCAGCTCTGACTAATTCAAGCTCTCCTCTTCCATGCTTAAGGAGACAGCAGCTCTTTTTCAGTGCTGTTTTATCTTCCACCTTTGATGTCTTTTTCTCCTCTTCAGTGCAGCACGCTTGCTCTTCTGTTCTACATTTGCTTTTCTACCTGGCTTCTTCAAAGAATCATAGAAGTGCTGGTTAGAAGGGACCTCTGGAGTCCTCCTCATCTAGTCCCAGTTGAAGGATGACTGCTGCCAACACTAGATCAGGTCACCAAGTTTCCAGCCAAGTTTTGAGAACTTTCAAGGATGGAGATTCTACTATACCTTTGGGTACCATTCTGCTGACCATTCTGTTTTAGTGTTACTCTTCTGTCTTAACGGAGAATTTTTTTCTGATATCCAGTCTGACCATCCCAAACCATGACATGTGGTCATTTCTCCTTGTGATATCATTTGTCACTGCTGAGAAGCATCTGGCTCCATTATCCTTGTAACTGTCCTTCAACCAGTTGTAGGCTGCTCACAGTTTCCCTCCCTTAGCCTCCTCTGTTCCAGATTGAACAAGCTCACCTTACTCAGCTTCTCCTTGTAGGCTATGTCATAGGCTTACTAATACTCTAGGCTCTTAACTGTCTTGATAACCTACCACTAGGCCCTCACGAGCTTTTCAACACCTCTTTTGCACTAGGGTGGCCAAAATTAAATGCAGTATTTCAGGTGTGGCATATATAATTTGTGAAGAGAGTGTACTGTTAACTCCAATTCAGATCCACAACAGCATCCATTGTAACCTCATGGCCTTTTCAGCTGGGCTGATATTCAGTCTGTTGGTTCTCAAATTGTACTGATGCCTACTTGATGCAGGTGCAGAACTTTGCGTATCTCGTCATTGAACTTGAGGAGGTTTCTGTTGACCTAATCTTCAAGTATCTCAAAATCACTCTGGACTGAAGCTCTACTGCTCTACAGTTAATCCCTGTCCTGGTCTCCAGTTTGGTATCATCTGCAAGTTTGCCTTCAGTTTTATCATCCAGGTTTTTAGTTAAGCAACTAAACAAGATCAGCCCCAGTATTGCTTATTGCTTATTGCCTGCTAGTTAGATATTGAGCCACTGATTATTGTCCTTTGAGCCCTGCAGTCTAGCCAATTTTTAACTCATCTCTTTTCAGACTTCTTTTACTTTGGCATTGTGGTCACATGCTCCCAAAAAGCATGCTCTTTCAAAGCAAAGATCTGAACCCATATGAGTTTTCTTATGAACTCATATGACAATGTTTTGTTGAGTAACACATAGCAAAAAGAAATCCCATGTCAGCACTTTCAGGTAGCCCTCTTTCCCAGGAAAAACAACAAACAGGGAGAAAGAAAAGACTATGCCAGTGATCATGCAGCCCTTACTTTCTCTGCCAAGAAGATCACAACCATGCAAAAGCAAATGTTTTGCTCTAACACAAAAGTGATGGGAAGCTGCTGAATGTTCCATTGGATATCAATGCAGCCTGGAAGATGGAAAATAAAAACGTCCACTCAAAGTATTGCTTCTGATGAATTCCTACAGTTAGAAAAGCCCAACATGTTCAGAAGTCAAAACCAAATTACATACCAGACAAGTGAAATAATTTTTAAGCATTTGTCTTTTCAATATTGTTTTCTCCCTCCCTCTCTGGCTCAACCACACACTCCAATGCACAGACACTCACAGATGTCTGAGCCAACCTGCCAGCTGTAGCTTGGGAAACAAAGTTCTGCATTAGGATGCTTCCATCTGCCCCACCCTGCCCACAAGGACAGCTGTAGACAAATTAAAATATCTGGCAAGCAAGTTTGGTATTTCAACAAACAGTGACTTCTGAAGCTAGGCACATCATGAGGAGAGTTTGCGCCTTCCGCTTGGAGATGCAAGTCCTCACATTTTTATCAGCCAAGCAATCCAAAAGCTCAGAAGGTGAAGCACTTATCCTTACCGGTAAGCAGTAAAGTTGGGTTTGACAGTAATGTTTTTAACTCCATTTTGGAGTCTCATTTAGCTCATGACAACCATCTTGCTGCAGTTTTCAAAGTATAACCCCTACCAGACTGCTCCCTCCACAGACAGCATTTCTCAGAACTGGCCTTACAGGTACAGCCTAGCCCTTAATGATTTTAAAGTCTCAAATATTTCTGCATGTATTTATTTAAAATGTATTTCAGCTTACATTGAAATGACAAATATAACCTCACACAGGTTAATTGAAAAACTCTGGGTGTAGTGTAATTAACTCACTGTAAAATACGACTGCTATGTTTGTCTGGTACTTGTGTGTCTTGAAATTACCGTGATGACATGAAGTCTCTGAATCACAATAAGACATTGCTGAGCACTGCTGTCCACCCTAATTGCTCTGTTATTGGAGTTCACCAGAAAATAAAGGCAAGACATACCCATACACTCAGAACATATTCATGGTGGTTTAAGAGTGGCTATTTGACATTTAAGTCTCATTTAGATCTCATTTGATTTTGCATTTACGATATCTTGGTTCAATTGCCTTCTGCGTAAGTGTGATAGGAGCCAGACTGTTGGGTGAGAGTACTTTCTGAAAGCCTACTTTGTGCTGGAAGTGTGGGATTCCCCTGTCTTTAGCTTCTAATGACCGGTATTCAGTGAATGCACACCGTTTTACAATTGTCTGTGTTTCATTTTAATTTTGAAAGTTGCCTTCCTCCTCTTGCACCTCTACCTTCTACACTATTATTTCTGTGCTATATATCAATTTTTTTGCACTTATTGCAATAAATTTCTTAAAGCTTGACAAATTGCTATTGTTATACATCTTTTTTTAAATTGCTCATATGTTTCTTATCTTTTGTGTCTGAATTTTTTTGCACAGAACTTATCAATTCTGAGAATGTAGTAGAAAAGTCTGTTCAAGTATTTATTAGCGAGGACAGGTGAAAGCACACTTCTTTCACTATAAAATACATTTTTTTTAGTGTACTGTCATAAAAAACCAACTCATTTATAATTTTTAATGTTTTGATTGGCTTGTCCATATTGTGGATAACACCTGTATGCACAGGAGAAAGACAAAGTATAATAAAATGTTAAGTGCTTAAAGCTTAAATCCACTAAGCACCTCTGTTACTGGAAATTTTGACTTTGTTTAAATGTAATCAGTTAGCATTGTAACTCAAGTCTTTCCAATACAGAAAAGATTATATCTAACTAGATCTCACAATAGGAATAGTTTTTTTCTGAAATCTTCATGATCATATGCAGTTAAATTGCTCAGTAAAAGAGAACTCCTTTCTCCTGTGAGATTCCTGTGCTTTGTAGCAGTGAGACTGAAACAGAAAATGGAGCAATTGTCAGCTACCCAAGCCCAGAAACTTTGAATTTTCTGTTTTATGTCATATGGAAAATCAGGACACAAAGCCTTACATTATTATAATGTTAAGTTTAGACATTTACAGTCTTGGAAGATAAGAAACATGAAAGTTAAAATTGAAAATGAAATCTTGATTCTTTCCCTGCAGCAAATGCTTAATTGTGTTTATTACTGCATAATTGTGTTGTAACAATTAGCCCACACATTTTTTCTCTCTTCAACAAAGGCTCCAGTCCTGCAAATACTTATTAGCTACTGGATGTTTCCAAGGACCACACACAGTATGTAAAGTTAACTAGGTACATAAATCTTTGTATGGTTAGATATGAACTAACTTCAGTTAGGAGAATTTGGAAACCTAAGAAACAGCAACAAAAAATTGTCGTGTTTTATATATCGTTACAAAACCTGTATTAATACTAATGCATAGTTCCAGAATTAATTTGATAAACCTTTCCACAGTGATGAATGTCTGTAATCTAACTTTTACTTTGGTGGATCAGTTCTGGCAGCACATCGCACAGAATGAGGCAACACCAGAATTGGAGGGAGATGGTACAGTGTGTGTAGCAGACACACTGGAGGTTTAATTCTGGGGTAGTAACATTCTTTCCAGTGGCACTTTGCAACAACAAACCAAACCAAAATATCCAGGTGATTGATTTTTGTAAATGGATATATGTAACCACAAATTCATATTAAGATATATTTTTAAAGAGGGAAAACATCTGTAATTTCCATAACCCTAGTCTTTGAACTTGTATTCCATTTATATTTTTACCATATTTTGCAATTGTGTTTACTTCCAATATATTAGCAGTCACTTCAAAATGCCAGTAAAGTAGCAAGCATCTACAATACCTCAGCCCTGCTATTAGTTCCTAACAAAGAACGTAAGGTATTTAGCATTTGCCCTGAGAAGCACGCTGGAGTTAACACATCCTGATTTATTCGTTTCAGCCATTAGCGGCAAAACAAAATAATGTGGAAACGCTTTTGGTATCCTGCGGTTTCTCAATTTGTCTAGTTCCTGTCTTATGATTTATTTTTCCTAGATTCCATTGTCACTGGGCTCAGCAGCACCCTCCCAAATTCTGCAGTGACACTGGAGATAGGGAGGGCAGGCACAGCTTCCTTTTGGAGGCAGGAGGTCAGGCAGAGTGTTAGAAGGGCAGCCTGGGGTCAGAATAATACAGTAGGAGTACAGAGAGTACAGTTAGGTTAGCATATTGTTCTGGGGCTAAGAGCCTTTTTCAAACCCTGATCCATCTTCATCCTCGTAATTAGGCGATCCGCGCTTTCAAAGAAAGTGTTGCTATGAAACACGTTGGCAAATGAAGGCAAATTTGAGGCCTGCTCGTTTAAGTGTTGGGCTCATTGTTCTTGGCGGTGTAATTGGTGATCAAGAAGGCAATAAAACGGCATGGCCATTAAACGGCCCGAGCTGAAATTGAAAGGGGAGCATTTATACAGTGCAAGCTGCTGCGTGGAGGCTGTAACTTTCACCCTTACGTGAACCAGAGTTTACGGAAAGGCCTGATGGCATGGCTCTTGTTTCACCTCCAGGAGGCGGGCAGAAAAGAAGGGAGGAAAAAAAATCAAAACTAAATAGAATTAATGAGCCTTCACACATTGTCCTGTTTCTTTTGTTGTGAAAAAGCTGGGCGAAAATTAAGTCGGATAAGAGAGGGTGGAAAAGAAACACCATTAATATCAGGTTGTAAATTCTACAAAACATTAACTTCATTACATGGCAATTACTGTCTGTAATTGGCAGAACGAAAGATTCCACTTTCTCATCAGTTACTAGTTGTATAGGACTCAGCATTTTTTTTCTTGGCAAAGGTCACACCACTGATATAAAGAATACCTTAATGTGAACTAAAAGTGTAACAAGTTCTTTTGCAAATAAGCAAGGGTGTAACTATTAATTGCTGCTAAACATCTCGCTCTGTTATTTTGTGCCAAAACATGGCTCACAACTTAGAGAGATAACAACATTAATGATGTAAAAAGGAAAGCTTTTATTGTTTCATAACTACTTGGTCCTACTTTTTGAACAGAAGAAAAACATGATTTAGAAAGGGATAAGATTATAGAGAAACAATGTTTCCTTTTGAAAATAGTTATTTCAAGAATTTCTTAAAAATAATTGGCAAGGGTGTGCATGGCAAGAAATCATATGCTGTATGAAGAAGCATTATAATTTTTTACAATTTCTGTTATTATTACACCTTTGGATTGACCTTGCTTTTCATTTATCACTTACCTAGTGCATTTATGAAAATATTCCACATACGCTGTAAGTTGAACTATATCCTGCCTCAGATTTATGTGTATAACTTCAGCTGAAGCTCAAGTCCTTAAGACACATGTTCAATGTCTAGTGGATTTTGTGAGGCAGCTGTAGAGGAAGACATTTAATCTAAATCAGTCTTGGAATTTTCTAAAGGAAGTCTTTATTTCAAGAATTACATAACAAAGCAATATGATGAGGGAAAAGATCCATTTTTCACATGGACATGAAAAAATAAAGTTGCTTTTTTTTTTTTGATCACGAATGGAGCCAAACAGAAGTCAAAATTTCAGAATTTCTGTCACTGTATTTCAACATTCACCTCAAATGACTGAGAAATACAGAGTGAGGAACTATGCCTAATTTTATTTAAGAAATATTGAGCTATATCATCTGCTTATTTTTTATTAACAGAAAGCATTGAAACACTATTGAGTCAGAATATTTTCATTTCAGTTTGCTGGATAAAAATTGTCCACATCCCTTCTGCACTTCATGGTGCTGTAAGGCATTCTCTGGGCTGTAGTTCAGGGCTGCCAGGTTCACACTCCTCTCTGCTCATCAGACTGTTTCTCTTTATGCATAGCATGCCATTTCCAACATGGAAGACACAGTCCCACCAAGAAGCTTTGCCTCTGAGAGGAGAAGAGGTTAAGGAGCCTGAGTTGTCTAGATAACTTCTGTGAGATGCGGGTATTCTATCACAGACACATACAGTGCTAATATAAAAACAAAATCAGTTTGGCCTGTTCAATACACTGAAATGATAAAAAATGCATATTATACCAATTCATAATAAATTCTTTCATATCAGCAGAATGAAATTTCCTGATTAAATATTCAATATTTGTGGACAAAATTTTTAAATTGGAAGTCACTTAACAATCAATTTTCAAGTAACTACTTATTTTTATTGTTTTTATTTAGTTTTGCTCATTATTTTTAATTTGATAAAAGCATTTTCTGATATGCTTCATCATATTATTGTTGAAATATTTGTGACTTTGTAGTTGACATTTTCTCTGTGTTTATCTCCTGAATACTTTATTTTTTAAAGTGAATACTGCATTCTCCCCTGCCCAAATAGCCAGAAATGTCCAAGTGTATCAGTAATGAATGACAGAAAAAGGCCACAACAGGAATGCTTTCACCATGTTTGAACTGGTTCAAGGAAGGGAAGGCATAAGATCTCCCCGAGGCTAAGAGTAGTCTGTAGTTTGGAATATGTGCAAAAAGCACAGATCCATTTCTTTTCTAAGAAATATGAAACTCATTGGTGAAGTGGAAAAGGTGAAGGAGAAATGTCTGAGGAAACTGTCGAGCAAAAACCTGAGGAAAGTAAAATTATTCACTGTTTTAAACTATTACTGCCAGTGAGCCTTTGGTTGTCATGCATACATAGGCCAGAATCTGGCCTGTGATGAAGTGCATTTTGAACTACTATTTGATTAACTAAGAAAAAAGAAAGGATTCATTCAGATATATTGAGAAATCATAAGACTTTGTCTACTGATAAGTGTAAGAATAAGTTAAATTGCAATTGGCTCACAACATTTGCTCTTTGGCTACTACAGCTACACCATGCTTACAGAATTGTACAAGGAATTTTTCTGCATGGAAAACTTGCAAGAACAATGCATCAGCCTGGTTTCATCAACGGTAGTTTCCACAACATATGAGAAGAAGTCTCTCTGACAGCAGGTCATCAACTAGTTTGATTTTACGTCTGATATCTGCTAAGTCCAGCTCAAGCCCTCAAGTCTTATGCAGTCATGTGAAAGAAGCTCTTGCTGGAGCAGGAAAACTACGTAGTGTGATTCAGTGCAATGCGATACTCTGAATGAGCTGAACTAGCCTGGGACCTCAAGGCAGTAGTGACAGGTCAGTGTTGCACTCCTCATGGAGCAATTAGTACTGCCTAAAAAGGACACGAATTAATATTCTTCCATGGTGCTGCACTGTTCAGCAAAAATGTAACAGTTCTGCCCAGTGGTGTGATGACGTTTCCAGGCTCTCCGAGTCTGCCCCACCAGACAGCACTACTCCATAGAACCTGCACAATAGAGGCAGGAGCCAGACTCACCCTCCTTAAAAAAGGGTCACTGGAACAAATAAACATGTACAGACAAGACTGATAGTGCTTTCGTCAGTATCAAAATAGGAACAAATTCATGTAGTATAACTGAGAAATAGAATAGTCACTTTTGCTGGCAATTTAGATGCAAAAGTTATGTTTGAAAGATGCTTATGGGGCTAGAATACTGGTTGTAGTTGGGATATATTTTGTGCAGAGGAGAGCAAGTAAGATGAGGACAGAGATAATATGTTTATAAGGCTTCTATTTTTAGAAAACAATATTCTTCTCTCCTCCCTTCTTGACAGTATTATTTCAGTGTAGAAATACATTTAGTATGATCTTCTTATCTTAAAAACACCCCATAGACAGTGTTACTGCTTGCAAGAAGACCTAGGGAACAAAATTCAGGCTTTAGTCACTTGTCTTTTGAAATTATAATAAAGGAACAGGAAAAATTCTGCACAATGCTAATATTCTATTTTGTTACTGTTCAAAAAGTAGAACTGAAAGCAAATCTGCTAGAAATTCTCCAAATAACTTCAGTAATAACAAGAGGCAAGGAGTTTAAAAAAAGAAGGAAGTTCTAAAATAATCTAAAATCTAAATTTTCATAATCTAAAATCTGAAAAGACAAGTTTATTAATGTTTTGGACTTCTTTGTCATAGATTTTTCTTCCCAGCTGAATCGACAGACCCATCCAGAAGTGCATGCCTGCATTTGGGGCAGTTGTTCTTCACAACACATGCGGCTCCAGTGGAACTGTCAAAGGTGCCTGGCATACCTCAAGAATTAAGTGACTCTTTCATTCTTTGAGCATGACGATGCTGATTATCATCAATGGAGACAATCTTAAACTGCTTCAGTAGCCTGCACGCTGTCTATTGACAGGGAAGAAAGAATCCATCTGTTTTCAGTCCTGTTCAGTCTTTGGCCTCTTTTCTTGGAACACCAGCCAGTACCCAGGTTCCGACAATTCATACGTGCCGAAGAGTAAACTCAAGTTACAACCTGAGTTTTGGCCTGTGCATCTCATCTGTATACATTTTGAGTGATGGTGATTTTAATTTGAATTCTGCGGCTGTACAGAAGCATAGTTTAAATTAATATAGCTTTTCAGCTGCAAAGTGCAAATGCTTCCTGTCTCTTAAGCATGTGAGATACCATTTTTCTCAAGGAACCCATGCCTATATCCGTCTTTGAACCAAAATTTGTTCAGTAACTATGCAATCCATTTTTGTCAGCATGACACAGCTTTGTCAATAATTTGGCAAAATATATTTGTGGAGTAGGGTGTAGATACGGTAAACCCAGCCTCAAAAAATGCAGCGGTACTTCACATTGAGAAAACATCACATAATTATAGACATGTGATGTCATCCATTTAAGTCTAGCCAGTCAATTTAAGGAACACCACAGAGACATGGGACATGTAGTTTCAGGGGACAGCTCAGCTCAAAAGTAGTATCTCAGCTACCTTTTTTTTTTTTTAAATGTAGGTACTGCTAGTATTTTCTGCAGAGGCTAGAATTGAGTGATACTTAAAAGAAATCACTGACTGAAAAGGTTTGGGTCTCTCTTTAGAGTTCTAAGATGTAATAAGATTCATGCCAGTCCTGCAAGTCGCATTTTTCTTTCTCTAGCTGGATGTGGGATTTATTCCAGTCAGAGGCCCGGGGAGTGATATGGCAATCCATCTTGGGATAATTATGTGAGCACCGCCACATAAGATCTGATGCCCTCAGGACAGAGCATGCTTCCAACTGCTTTGTAAAATTATCTTAAATACTTCATCAGGGCAGTTCACATACCAGTTCCATAAGTGCCTCTTTCTAAAGCTTCATGGGGATGTGGGTGGGGGAATTAGTCCACACCAAGCTCATTTTTGGCACATTGAAATACTTGTGTTCGTATGACGCATCTCATAGGATATATTACCTGATGAGATAGGAGTGTAAAGTATAGAGTTTTTGGAAGTGTCATAAGTTTGCAGCAGATTAACCATTTCCTCCTGTTCACATGGGAACATCTTTTCTTATTGAGTCCTACTGTATCCAGCATAGGCCTTCAATTTCCATCCCTTACAGCTTTTCATCTCTTCACCCCATTTACATTTTTCCTCTGAGGTCATATTAACTGTACATCATGTTCTTATTTAAATACCTGAATTGATTCTCCATTTGCACTCATGTTTTGAGCTCAGTCTGAGTTTGAGTACTGGTGTACCATGGAGTGTGCCTTTTTCAAGTAATTTCGCTGTTCAGACACCCAAACACAGCATTTACTCATCATAAACACCAAAGGACTGTAGGAGAAGTGACTTGTATGAGCCCATTTTTGAGACTTTTTTCTAAATTACATTCCAGCCAATTGAGTGGGCACCAATGGAAAACTCATGGCTACTCAGTGAACGAGTGAAACTTGCATATACTTTATCTTTCAGGTTAGTGCAATGTGCCAAGTTCTCCCACTGCTTTTCTTTTATTGGTACTAATAGCTGCATGATTTCTTCCACTGAATATTCTACATGCTACACTTCCAGTTTTTTAAAAATACATTTTTATAGATGTTTTCTGCTAAAACTCATTACAACTCTGAATGGAAATGTAGTATTAAGTATGTTTTCATGAGAATTTACAAAAATCATTCTGAAACATAGAATATTCTGTTCCATGATGTAGTGATTCATGGCAGGCAAGCTGATGGCAAGCCCACCAATTCAAGGAGTGATCTACCAGATGGATGGTGGTCAGACCCCTCTGTTTGCACTGACATATGTTTCCCTCTCTGTGCTTATTATCATCAGAGTGCATATTCTTATTGATTGTTTTCCCATTCACAAGCCATTATCTAGACCTTTGCAATTATACCAAGAGTGGCTGCAGAGCAAATGCTTGTTAATTTGACTGTTAGGTGAGGTGTCCTTTGCTGGGGACCTAAAATCTGCTCACTATTTCATAGCTACTTTCCTGCTGGGTTTGCACAGGTTTTATGAGAGCATGGGATAACTGATGGCTGGAATACGGAACTGGAGACAGAATCATAAGCATCAGAGCCACTGTAATTACTTCATCTGCCCAAGAGAACATGGAACATAGCCTTTCACGAGAGCTTTGAAAAAGACCAGGCTGCAGCCCATCCACCAAGGCAGACCTTTATTTAACAAAACGTTCATGAGACTTAGCCAAATGCTACCATAATTACTTTAATAATTACTCTGCTGATGGTCTCCATCTGATAACCTGCCTGTCACTGCAGGGCTCAGGGTTGCAAATTCTCTTCTCCTACTCGTTGCAGGGTCCTCACTGAAGTTTGGTTGATCTTGTATTAAGCTTCTTTCATTATAGTCCTTATCATTCAGCTGATTGCATGCACTCATCTCCTTCAGCTGCCTCCTCTCTCAACTACCAACCTTATTTGCTAAGTTTGCAAACTTTGATTAAACATAAGCTGTGGCAGTCTCACTGCAAAATCCAAGCTATACCAAAGAAAATTTTATTGTTCAGCAACTTATCTCCAGTCAGAAGCAAGACATTTGCTGGTTTCCTGTTTTACAGTTGTGCAACCGTTTTGCAACCTCTTCCAACAGAAGAGATCCGGCGGCTGAGACAGCCTTCTCTGCCAGTAAGACTGAGGTTTAGGCCTACAAGAAGGCCGGATGTTCTGAGCTATTGTTTTATGCAAAATACGTAACTGTTGAAAGCTGTTAGCTTACTTCATTGACTTGAAAGCAACAAAGCTTCATTGTATATTTCTCAGTCCTTCCCTGTGAGTTTTCCCTTCTATCTTGACACCAAGGCTTCTCTAGTCCCTCCAGCCTCTTCCTGAGTTCACAAGCCACAGACATCCATAACTCTGCACTCCCTTCCCTCTTCTTCTTGAGGGCCTTTGTTCAAAAGTGAAACATAATGAGAAAACAATACTAGCAAAGAGTTCCTTTCTTTGCATTTTAAAGCATTGTTTCTTCTGACTTTTATTTAAATGGTTTTTTTTTTTTTTTAAATGAGAATTTAAGGAAGAGAGAGGATGGGTTTGTTTTGAGTCTTTTGAAATGGTAATAGCTCTGAATTTTACTTTCTTTAATAAAACTATGTTGCAATTCCTTGACTGGCTACAAAAGTAAGACAAAGATCAGGACTTAAGATATAAACACACTCAAATACTATCAAGAATGCCACCATTATCCTGAAATAGGATTTTACAGTAAATAAGAAGACAAAAGAAACAAAACTCCACTTATTTCCCCCTCTTTCCTTATAAGACAGTTTTGTAAATATTACTGTTACCTCTATTAAAGCTAGACTTTTCATACTAGTCTCAAATATGTGCTTCATTCCTTTTTACAATATAACACTTTATGGTACCTGTTCATGATTTTCCCTACAAAAATCTCTGGAAATGTCTATCAATGAAAGTGTATACTGATAAAAGGCCTGATTTTGATGAGTAAATAACAATGAAAATGAGGTGTTTAGCTTGACAATAAAAAAGTTGTGTGAGAAACCATTTATTTTAGTTATAAATTTATGAGAACAGTCACTTTATTATTTCTTCTGTTTTGAAATCAAGAAACGCCTTATCTTTTTTTTTGTACCACCTTTGGGTAAACCTTATAATTATGCATAGAAGGAGAAAAATAAATCTCTGACTCTCTTATGGTTAAGTAAACAGGCATAATGTAGTAAAGTCTGTTTAACAAACTCTCTTTTTGAACCAGAGGGTCATCTAAGTTGTCATCTTTGTAATACAAATCCACCCTAACATAATTTCTTTTCTAGTCTATGTAGCCTAGGTAATAATACATGTAATTAAAATTCTTGTTATTTTAATGAGGAAAACATACTTAGTATACTGTATAAGTCATAAGCCAGAAAGTTGCATGTTCATATTCCCACAGTGTGAGTTCATATTACACAATACGCTGTCAGGAATGAAGACAAGATAATTATGGTTTTAAGGAAGCACAAACCCACCCTTTCTGTAGCACAAATGAGTAATTGAAAGACTTGTAATTGGTTGTTGTATCCACAGATTTTAAAATTATGACATCTACCAGCCATTTCATGTACCTCCTTCAGAATCCAGATGCACTTTGTTAAGAGTTCATTAAGTCACTTGAAACCACCTCAGTGAAATTCTCCACTTTTGCCACTCTGTATCTTTACACATCTCTAGAGTTTTAAAACTTTTGGTTAAGCAAAAAAAGGGTTTCATTTTCTCTTCCTATAAAGCATTGCACATGCTAAAGCTGACATCCCCAGAAAGTGAGGTTTGAAGAACACATTTAAAATTAGTTTTCCTGAAAAGGAAGAATATTAAAATACTTAATGTAGGCAGTTCTAACAAAATACAGATCTGAAGTATGGCACTGCCACATTAAAAATTAAAGTGACTAAACCCCATGAAATTTAAAAATATTCCTTTTTCAGTGGGTGGTGAGGAAAACTTAGTGTAGGGTCTGTCTCCCATGTATGCAGGGCAAAAATCTATAAAATTAGTATGACCAGGCCTTTTAATAAGAAGAATCTGCATGCAAAAAGAGCAAAAATGTCATCACATATCAAACATCAAAAAAAATTTTCTACTGAGACACCAAATCAAGAAGAGAGCAATGAGAAGTCCAGTAATATCAAGTATTTTCTTCCAGTGAATGAAATATTTTGATTAAAACCACAGCAAATATTTGAAGATCCTTTGGTACACTTGAAACACTCACTGTAATTTAATGTAAATCTGACTCAAAACCAAAATATCAGATAAAGAAAATTGTATTTCAGAATTCCCTTTAAAATATCTAAAAAATATGATAGAAATTAGTAAAGCTAGGAGCAGAGCAAAAACATACATATCTGTATAAACCATGTTCACCTATAGAAGTACACCATTTAAAACTATGTAACAGGATGGTTGTCTTACCTTAGCCTGTATTACTACTCTTTTGTGTATAACCATTTCCTGCAGAATATAGATTACCATCCTGTATTGCTAAGCAGTTTTAATATTTATCTTAAAAACAAAGCAAGCAAAGTGGGCAAAGAAAAAAGAAACAAAACGAAAAAACTTGAAAACAAATCAGAATTTTTCTTCCTGCCACAAAGGAATTATATATTTTTTTAATAAAATAAAGAGATTAAGATTAAGATTAGGAAATTTTAAAATGCTGCAGTCCAACAGACTGTGTAGTCCATTCTTGCTTTAGAGCACAATCAAGACGATGCAGAGATTAGTACTTCCCTAGAAAATGAAGGCCTGATGAAATCCTTTGGGGGAACCAGGAAATATTCAGATGGAATATTTGTATGAATTCAATATACTTGAAATTTACTGGGGGGTATTTATGTTTTCTAAAGGAACTGTCCTAACAGGTTTAGGGATCCAGAGTCTTACATAGATTTTCAAATAGTAAGAGCTGTAAGAAGAAAGGAAAGTATTCTTTCGTTCACCAAATCACTTCAAGGTCAGAATGTAAAACAGAAATTAAAAGAACCCTCTGCAACTAAGGCACGCGCAAAGAGGAAGCAGCATATTGGTAGCACTAGATACTGCTAATGGAAGAGGGGAATGCAATCCATGAATACATTGCTGTATTCATACTAAGATGCTTTTATACGTTATTATCAGAAAAGTGAAGAACCTGCAAGTGCTTCAACAACATTTTGATCCTCTGAGCTTGCACACCAAAAATCTTCTTATTGGCTGTAAGACAAAATTGCAAGACATATCTAGAAGAGACGAAGAAATGAGAATCTCACAGCCAGGACATGGAAGTGTTTCTCCACACAGCCTTTCCCCTTGAGCTTGGGGTGGGGCCAGGCATTTATCTGGGTTGCAAGGTGACCAAGACAGTGTAGTACTTACTGACTACTTATAGCTTGAACCCCTTACAGTTGGTGGTTGAGTCCTTGAGCCAGTACGTGATGTATCTCCAGCATGGGAGCTGCATTTGAATTGCTCAGATGATGCAGGCTGGCCACTGCTGGCATACAGTAAGTGGGGTAACCCACAAAACACACTGTGCAGGCTAGCTCAAATACTACATTAATGTTGCTGCATTCCCTGCAGACAGTAACTTGTCTGGCAAAGAAACAAGGTTACAGATATAGAGAGAAGGCTCTCTAAGTGCTTAAGCTCCAGTTTATGATATGAACAGCAGCACCACGTAATTCCGAACTGTCCCTGACTGTGTCAAAATGTCACTAGTTTCCTAGCATATGAGGCCACAGTGCTGGCATTAGAAATAACATGTTTTTCTTTTGGCCTGAGGGGGAATTGAAATGCCTCTCTAAATAGACCTCACTTCTTGCCATAAACGCTATAGGACACGAGGATTAAAGGTTTTGACTGAAGGCAGCATTCTTTGTAGAATTAAAAAAGAGGAAAGAAAAAAAAAGAAAAAAGAACAGTGTCGGTGTGTAAGAGCAGAGCTGTGTTCTGTGTTACCTATCGCAGAATGTTTAGCAGTTATGCAGATTCAGCTGCTCAGCAATTACCAATGAAGAAAAGCAATGCAAATTATATATATATTTAAAAATGTATATATAATATGTGTATATGTATCTATAATATGTATATACACACATACACGCATATATGTCTATGTGTACACTTCCATGTGATGACTAAAATATAATGTGTGTGTATACATACACACACACACATTTTAGCCATCATTCTGCACCTTTTCTCTTGTTCATGAGTAACCTTATTATATAGTTTGGATATGAGCATAGGAACAAAAGATTAATTGGAAAGTTTTTTTTTTTTTACATATCTTTATGGATTCCTTGATGTTATCCAAAGCCAGAGTGGAATTGAGAACAAAAACACTTAAAAAAAATCAAGATAATTTTTGTTATTATATACAGGGTGCCACAAAACACTGTTGTTCAGAGAATTAGTGATCCAAGGTTTAAATAATTATCCAGTCTGCATAAGCCAATAAGCCAACTTAATTTTTGAAATATATTGTGCTTTTGCACTTGTAAGTACAAAATATTGAGCTACATGATACATTTATGAAAAGCTTATCCAGACATAATAGAAATATACCTTCCATAATAAAGATCTGTGAACCTCCTTAGAGAACTACTCTCCCCAATTCCACGTGAACAGTCTAGCAGTGTGCTTAGAGGTTTCCTTAGGTTGGTAGAGCACAAAATGTTGACCATTTTCCTTTTCTGCTCTCAGCCTGTGGAAAGACTAGTCATTTCAAGCAGAAGCAATATTTATAGCCCTGCTTCCCTGGTGTTCTTATTTAAGAAGAAATCTGTGAACATTGTAAGTGATGCATCCCTTAGTACAGCAGATAGCACACCCAAAATACTTAGTGCTGCTCTAGAAATACCTGTCAGGATGCCCTGTGGGCCAGAGGCTCCCTGTGGGCTGGGGGCCAGGAGTGCTGGGGGCTCCCCCAGGTCTATCATCAGAGCAGGGCTCATCCCACCACCCCAGCCAGGAACAGGGCAGCAGCGGGAGCACTGGGGCGGCCCCAGGCCCTGGCACCGGCCACTTCCCTGGAGACGAGGTTTCCATTGCTGCCTGGAGTTGCGGAGTTTGAAACACCCAACAAAATCTTTACTTGCAGTTTGCTGGTGTTCTTTTTTCCCAGCCAGGCTGAAGCCACATACGCATTAACATAATTATAAAATTAATGATACTTTGTTGAACTTAGTTTGACTGAGGGTTGAATAATAGCTTAGATTGATTCCGGTAATTTCTAATTTGATGTCATTATTTCTCATTAATGAAAGCAATATCACACCTATTCCTTTTACTCTACATCTAGTCATTTGTTGGACAACATGACAACAGGAGTTCTGTAAGCATAGACTTAATGCCAGTATCTTATTTCAAGGCTTCTTTGCCTTTAAAGTAGAAAGAGAAATTCTTCAGCTATAGCAAAATACTGTCCATTGCTCCCCAAAACCCATGCCAACAATTCAAATGAATATAGTAAAAGAAAAAAAAAAAATGCCATCACACTTGGACATGAGTGTCAAGATAAACAGTCAAGTATTTATAAAGCTGATACTCAAAGCAAGGGGCATAAGAGAGTAGTTTATGGGCCCTGACCCACTGATTTCTCTCTCCCTGAGGCAAGACATTTGGCAAAAAAGTGTAAAAACAAGTGCTGAAAGTTGGACGTCCAAATCTATGACTTACTTACCTATATGAATGGCGTGATTTCCGAAGTTCTGGGTATTCTCAGGTCCCACTGACTTCACTGTCAATATGGACAAGTCAGAACCTTTGAAAAAAGGCAGATCACATATTTAAGTACCAAAGAGTGATTGAAACATATAATTACAGACATTCAAGATTAATAATACTTCCTTTAAACGTTGTACATCTGATTCCATATCTCTAAAAAAAAGATGATGGAACAAAGAGGTATTTGTGAGAGCTTGTTAAATTACGTAAATATAAAACATTAGATAGATGAATGCTACTCTTATTATCAGGGAGAAAAACATCTAGAAAAAGAGAGGGGTTTGGAATTTGGAATTTGGAAACTGTATAAAATATTCAATCTGCTATGCCTAATACTGCTTAACTACAAACTTCATAAAAATAGAAATACACAGTTGCTTTTAGAAAGCTAACAAATATTTCCTGATGTGCACACACTATGAGTCTTGATAATCACATCCTGATCCATTGCATGCTGTTACATATAGTAACTGGATTAGGCAACAGGCAAAAAAAGACAAAGTAAAAAATCCCATTCCACCCACTCTGTATTTCTACTTTTTTTCTGAGTGTTACATTGAAACAAGCAATAAACAGCAGTGTGGCATCTAATTGAAGCAAACTTTTATAACATCTTTCTCATGTATGTGTTTATGTTTACTGTTAATAAAATTGAAGCAGCTTCTTTATAACTGTTTCTTTTGCTTGTGCATTCAATAAAAGCACCCAGAACTGTAACAACTTCTGTTCACATGCACTTTCCTGACCCTTTTTCTGAAATCAAGTGTGGTATGATCAGACTAGATCAAAGTAAATGGAAAACCTGCTTTAATTACTGACTCCAAAATATAATCAATACCCTTATCAGTGCCACAGAAAATCTCTTCTGTTTGTGGTCTTTCAGCTCCCCACTCCAGTTAAAGAATAGCTGAACAGCACAGCTTGTGTTGTATTGCCATTTTGTGCTGCCCATGGCTTGCACATGTGATGCTTCTAACGGGCACCACAGTGCACTTACAGGTAATTGAGTTATGTGGGGTAACAATAACTAATTGACAGAATGTTGTGGTTTAACCCCAGCCGGCAATTAAGCACTGTGCAGCTGCCCGCTCACTCCCCACCCCCCAGTGGGACGGGGGAGACAACTGGGGAAAAAAAAAGTAAAACTCGTGGGTTGAGATAAAGACAGTTTAATAGGACAGAAAAGGAAGGGCAAATAGTAATAACAACAACAATAGAATATACAAAACAAGTGATGCACAATACAATTGCTCACCACCTGCTGACCGGTGCCCAGCCAATCCCCAAGCCGCGGTGCCCCCTGGCCAACAGCCCCCACTTCGTACACTGGACATGATGTAATATGGTATGGAATATCCCTTTGGCTCATTTGGGTCGGCTGTCCTTGCTGTGTCCCCTCCCAGTTTCTTGTGCACGCCCAGCATCCACTGGCAGGGCAGTGTAAGAAGCTGAAAAGTCCTTGACTTAATATAAACACTGCTTAGCAACAACTGAAACATCAGTGTGTTATCAACATTATTCTCATCCTAAATCCAAAACACAGCACTGTACCGGCTACTAAGAAGAAAATTAACTTTATTCCAGCTGAAACCAGGACACAGAAATGGCCAAGAATTCTTCAAAAACAATAAGTCCACTAAATTTATTTAGGAAGTAGAGTATAATATATATATAGCAGTTTATTATTTAGCTCCTTCTTTATGCCTAAATCTAACTCTTAATTTCATGTTCACATTTAAAAATATATATAATTCCTTGGAAGCAAAACAATCCATAGTACAACAGATTTCCCATAAGCAGATATCCTTTCATAACACACATCTCAGTGCAAGTCGTCTCCCTCACTCACAGCCTGAAGGCCACAGAACGGCACCGTGCATGTGTGTCGACCCTCTCATTTCACGGCTCTTCTGCCTCCTGCTGCTGCCAGCAGAGCTGGATGTGATGAGGACTGGACAGTGGAGGACTGCTTTAGGTTGTCTACACTGAGCAGGAACAGATGAGACATTAATTTTGTTTTTTTGAAATTTAGCCTTGCTTGATCTGGACAACTGACCAAGGAGGAGAAAGAATGTTCCTTTAGTGCTCTGGAGTTCCCACGCCCTCGTGACACCTGAAATGTACCCCTGAAATGGCAGCTCTTTGCCTGCACTAAGGTAAGGCCAGCTTAAAGCTTTGGATTCCTAGGGCTGAATTAGCAGGTTTTCAGCACTTTTTATAAGATAAATGTAACTTTTTTTCTTTCTTTTTTTTTTTTTGCTTTTAATTTAACAAACCCAAGTAATATAATAATTGGGGAGGAAAAAAATTAGTACAGTCACTCTCAACAGAAGAGGTTCCAATGTAACTCAATTCACAGCTGTGCTCCTATTGATCTTCCCTAGAAAAAGTGGGACTATGTCCTGGAAAGCAACGATCCTGAACTACAGTTAGGACTTACAGTGTAGAAGTCACCCAATGTGGACTCTGATGTATTGCTGGGATAAAAAGGGTTAATGCTGTTGTAGGCTGTGTGAACAGGGAATGAGCAAGTAGCATAGGAAAGTGTTTGCATCTGACACTGCTTAAACTCTCTATTAAAATCCTACATACAGTACCAAAGTGGCCATTTTTAGAAGAGTGTTGAAATTGGAGAAGGCTCAGAAAAGAGTTGCAAAAATAATTTCATTGCTAATGAAAGAGAAGGTTGAGAGGTGACTTGATTACAATGTATCATTCATGAAGAGAAACAAGGAGTGGGTACAAATGAGCTCTTTAATCTAGTGGTGAAAGGCATAACAAAAATCAATGGCTTGACACGGAAGCCAGGCAAACTCTTTATCATTGCAGGTCTTTGGGTCACTACAGAGTGTCCTTTTATGAAGCAACATGAACTATTGGGCTTGGTAGGGATTAGAGGGTGCACTCAAATGGCTGTTACAGGGCTAAGCTAATCACTTCCCTCTCCTGAGAACTTAAGTGTGTCAGGCAAAGCCCCCTGCTACCATTTGGTTTGTAGTCTCCCTGACTCTCAGAAATGAGGCAAGCAAGTGGGTTATTTATAAGATGTTTCATGAGTAAGTAGTTCATAAAATCAAACCATCTGCCAGCACAAGGGGATGTGTATGTGTGCGTGTTTGTGTGTGACTATCCTTGTCAGAACCTCTGCTTGTTGAATAAAAGGGTGTTGAGAGGCAATAGCTTCATACAGGCACCACGATTACTACATTCTTGTGGTAGCATAACTGCATTTTATTACTCTTCTTCAATAAGTTTGTAACAAATATAACCCTTCACTGGATTTTTGTAAGATAGAGATTTCTGCCTCTCAAGAGAAAAGTACATTTTTAGTACTTCCAATTTCTTCTTTACTACTTCTCTTTTCTTCCCCTGATTTCCTGCCCTCATATGCAGGTAGGGCGACCCTCCAGCTGTCACTGCCGATAAAATATTTCAGGAAACCAAGTGAAGTTAGTGTTCTGTCTGTGGCAAGGTTTTGGTAGCGGGGATGCTACAGGGGTGGCTTCTGTCAGAAGGTGCCAGAAACTTCCCCTATGTCCAATGGAGCCAATGCCAGCGACTCCAAGTCAGACCTGCTGCTGGCCAAGGCTGAGCCCATCAACAACGGTGGTGGCACCTCTGGGATAACATATTTAAGAAGGGGAAAAAGGTGCTGCGCAACAGCAATTGCAGCCGAAGAGAGGAGTGAGAACATGTGAGAGAAACAACTCTGCAGACACCAAGGTCAGTGAAGAAGGAGGGGGAGGAGGTGCTCCAGGCACCGGTGCAGAGATTCCCTTGCAGCCCGTGGGGAAGACCATGGTGAGGCAGGCTGTCACCCTGCAGCCCATGGAGGTCCACGGTGGAGCAGATATCCACCTGCAGCCCATGGATGGCCCCACCCCGGAGCAGGTGGATGCCCGAAGGAGGCTGTGACCTGTGGGAAGCCTGCGCTGGAGCAGGCTCCTGGCAGCACCCGTGGACCCGTGGAGAGAGGAGCCCACGCTGAAGCAGGTTTGCTGGCAGGACTTGTGACCCTGTAGGGGACCCACGCTGGAGCAGTCTGTTCCTGAAGGACTGCACCCTGTGGAAGGGACCCATGCTGGAGCAGTTCGTGAAGAACTGTAGCCCATGGGAAGGACTGACGTTGGAGAAGTTCGTGGAGGACTGCCTCCCATGGGAGGGACCCCACTCTGGAGCAGGGGAAGAGTGTGAGTCCTCCTCCCCCTGAGGAGGAAGGAGTGGCAGAAACAACGTGTGATGAACTGACCGAAACCCCCATTCCCTGTCCCCCTGCACCACTGGGAGGGAGGAGATAGAGAAAATCAGGAGTAAATTTAAGCCCGGGAAGAAGGGAGGGGTGGGGGGAAGGTGTTTTTAAGATTTGGTTTTATTTCTCATTATCCTGCTCTGATTTGACTAGTAATAAATTAAACTAATTTTTCCCCAAGTCGAGTCTGTTTTACCCGTTGATGGTAATTGCTGAATGATCTCTCCCTGTCCTTATCTCGACCCATGAGCCTTTCATTATATTTTCTCTCCCCTGTCCAGCTGAGGAGGGGGAGTCATAGAGCAGCTTTGGTGGGCACCTGGCATCCAGCTAGGGTCAACCTGCCACAAGGATGATATGGTGATCATACGTGACCCTCAGTTTCTAAGCAACTTCCTTCAGATTAACCACAAATGGGATCATTCTCCAAGTAACACAGAGAGACTGAGGTGTCTGAAAGTGCTGGTTTCGTTAACCTCTTCTCTGAAAAATTTCTATGGGAAATTCTTGCTCTGTTTGAAAGTCATGGCTCCTGGATGTTATTTCTCCTTTTGGCCATGGACTCTTCTTAGCTGTCTGTTGCTTGTTGAAACAATTTCCTCCTTACAGGTGGAGAAACATGGACAACATGGCAATTGCGGAGATTTGCTTTAGAATGTCTGCGCAGCTCTAGGAATGGGGCTGGCCAAGAAACACAAAGGACTAAAGTGAGTGATTGGTGGAAAAAAAATACTTTGGGGAATCTGGTGCTAGGGAAGGCAGCAGGTTGTGGGATGCTTGGAGTACAGACTTCTTGATTTTGAAAACAGAATACAGAATTGAGAAATTAAGTTGGAAGGGACCTCTGGAGGTCATCTGGTCCAACCACCTGCTCCAAGGCAGAGACAATTTAGATCAGGTTGCTCAGGTGATCACAGGAAAGGCCTAAGTGTGTGTGTAAACTCCTTTTTAGAAGGAGAATTAGAGCTCAAGACTTTCTGACTGCTCTGTATCTCTTATTTCTTCATATGCCTACTGTGGACCATACAGTTCTTCAACTGTTGACTGAGAAGATCAGACTTGTCTTCAAGCTGTTACAGCTCAGAAGTTTGCTGGATAGTTGTTATTGGAGCTACAACCTATACTGATGACCTCCTGATCTATAACAAGTCATTGGTCTTTGAATCCACGCTGGAAATTCCCAGTAAATAGTCTCCTGCTATGTCTTAGATTTAAATACCCGAATGAGACTAGAAGATATTGCTGGATCTCAGAACACAGGCTGCCTTCACACAGGTGAGACCAGTTTCTGCTCATCCCCAGGCACAAGGTAACTGGCAGCGGGTGAAGAGGCTCTTAACAGTGTAAGAACATGAGAATGGCAGTACCACAGGTCTAGATAGTGCAGTATTTTTTCTGCAAATGGTGGGGCAGGGGAAAGGAACTGCACATTTCTAGAGAGTTCCTTCCCTTGGTATCCTCTCTCTGACCCCATAATCAGATGGGCAGAGACTTTCTGAATCAGAGGGTTCATCCAGACTCTCAAGTCTGATTGCCACAGAGGATCTATCATCTATGAATTTGTGTCTTTGAACTCATTTTCACTTCAAGATGATTTGAAGATGATTTGAGATGAGGTGTTTCACAGTTTAGCTATGATAAGTGTGCAAAATCAGTTCTTATATTTGTCACCAGCTGTGAGAGAATTTTATCAGATGCTCTGTGGGTTCTACATTGAGACATAGTCCTTCTTATCTATTTTTCAGTCTTTTATAGATGTAGATATATCTTTCCAAACTGAAAAATCGTAATGCATTGTCTCTCGGGCTTTAGAAGCTGCTTCATACCGTGATCATTCCTGCCTCCCTGCTTTTTTACCTTTACTAGCAGCCCCATATTCTGCTAGTTCATCAGTTTGGCTGTGGCCCATAATGGTGAAATTTTGCCTAGCAATGATGGAGAAGCTTTTGCTAGATAAATCTTTGGCATAACAATGTCTAGTTTTACTCATGGGACTGTTCTACTTCCCCCATCTAGTTTCCCATCTTACCATGAAAGAATCATGAGCGTGTGTAAAGCAGTCAGAGATGGAGAGGTAGGAACACCCTTTCCTATGCTATATATGTGTTCTGGGTTCTCAGCTGCTAGCCTGGGTTGATCTTACTTGTCAGTAAGATCAGCGCTTGCTTTCATGTCACTAAATATTTTGATGTCATTAACTTCAAGAGTAGGCAGGATATCCATGAGCCATGCTGCTTGCAAGTCTGTCTTAGTAAGGAGAGTGGATTGCCTTGAAGCATGATGCCTGACTGCTGGCAAGGAGGGAGCAAGACATGCATGAAGCAAAGAGTATTTACTGTTGGGTTGATATGCAGGGGAACAATGCAGCGGTAGAAAATTTATGAGACTAGAGAAGAGATCAATCATAAGGAAGCAGAGACAAATAATAATGCTGATG
Source organism: Gymnogyps californianus (assembly GCF_018139145.2). Classification (NCBI taxonomy): domain Eukaryota; kingdom Metazoa; phylum Chordata; class Aves; order Accipitriformes; family Cathartidae; genus Gymnogyps; species Gymnogyps californianus. The sequence goes on from NC_059472.1 coordinate 69,263,134, forward strand.
AACTAGCTCAACCTGGGATTGAATGGTCCCCCCAAATGTTAGAGGGGAGCAAGTATGACGGGTCTCCCTAGGAAATGTTCCTGATTGGGCAGGGAAAAATCCTGCTGGCTGTCAGGAAGACTGTCTAGACTCCAGCTGGGGAAGCAACTTGGGTCCCATCTGAGTCTTTCACTGAGTGAAAGTGGTACTGGAAGAGTCATAACCTGTTTCCAGCTAATCCTTCCTCATTCCTTCATTTCTATGTGCTGGCTCAGCCTGTAGGATCTTCCTACTCCATTCTTTTGAATTCTGAGGCTAATAATAAATAGCTGCTGACAAGGATTATGCCAGCTATTCCCCTCTCAAGGAGCTCATTGTTATGGGATCCTGGGGATGCCAAAAAGCATTAATAGGTTCAAAAAGGACAAATTCAGTGAAAAAAAACCCAGAAGAGTGAGAGAGAAAAATATTATTTCTTACGTTTTATTTCTCATACTTTTTTTACCCCTAAGAGTGTGTTACTGTCTGGAATCGGACTCTGAATGGCTTGAGGAGAAACACTTGCTATAACCCATTATAGATTTTATTATATGAATTCTATTTATTATAATGAGAAGAGAATAGTGAATAAGATCTTAAAATACAAAGATGACTTCAGGAGAAAACAGAGAGAGCTCATTTTTAAATACCTGGAATTTAGATAAAACAACTTTAACTTTATAATGATGCTTTACAACCTTAGGGCAATGCTATAGCTGAAAATCTTAGGTAAATAGCTAAAAAAGTGTTGAGTACTCCTTATTAGTAACAGAGCAATAATACCAGTACTGACAAAAAAGAGGTTAATCTAATTTTAACAGTTATCGTTTCTGTTGCCTTTTTTTAAAGAAATATTTCAGGAAAAGTTCCTTTAAATTCCTGCAATTCTGCAGGGTAATGCTTTTGCTCAGAATGATCTGCAGAAATTAAACAGTTAAAATACCTGTTCTGAGAAGTAAATTACATTAAAATTATGTGAAGGAAGGGGAAAAATGGGAGAAAATTATTTATAATCAGTCTGAATGAGAATGGAGTCTTATGAGGAAAAAAGAGTGTGTAAGCATGTAACTATACATTGTGTCATGATGTATAAAAATAATAAATGGATTTTTTTTCTTTTTCCTTGGAAATCTCTTTAGGTACTTTCTTTCATGTCTAACATGCTTTCACTAGTGTGTCTACCTTTTTTTTGTTTGCTTGTTCCAATGCATCTGTTCAGCAGCCTCTAGGAGACATCAGTCAAATATCTAGCCCGTATTTTGCATGGTAGTTAGTTAATGAACTTGACAGCAAATTCTAAAACACCAAAGAAACAGTCTGAAACTCAGACATTTCAGGCCATTCTAAGGGTGAATTACAAGATTTCGTTTCCACAGGAAATTTGTTCGTAAGCACTGTATACTGTATGTGCTAGCTTTCTCAGGCATTACTGAGAATTATTAATTTCACGTCAGCTGTTCCAGCCTTGATTTTCACAGATGCTTTGCCAGTTAATGGAAGTAAAATAATTGCTGTCTAAGTTTCCCTCAGTGGGCTGCAGATACGAAACTCCCAATGTGTTCTGTGCTAACAGGAAAATTGCCCCCTTAGTGCTGTGAATAATTTTAACTTTTACTTTAATATTGCTTCTTTATTTATCATAGCATTTGCACACATTTTTAAAGTAAGCTTGAACATTTGATTCCATCTTTTCTTTTCTGAACAACAATAGAGTCCTTAGAAAAGTAACTGTATATTGTAAGCAAAAGGATCAGTAAGATCTCACAAGGACTCCATTATCAGGAGACACTTGCAAAGGCCGTTCGTGTGAGATGGAAACCTGAATGCATTTTGTCACCTGAGAATTGTGGGTTACTGTGCATACACTTGGAGTGTTTTTATTACCTTTATAAAAATAGCTGTTTTTAAGATTTTGAATGGGAATGACCAAAAAAAAGACCATTTTTGCATAAAATAATTTTTTATTCAGCATGAAAAACACTGAAAATAAAAGTAACTTGGTATGGTTAACCACTGGCTTGCCAGTGCATCTGGTAAAACTAGTCATGAAGGCATGTATCCCACATCTGAATCACGACACACAGGGAATTCAGATTAGGTTTCCCAGCTCCAGTGCTACCCCTAGCTACCATTTTCCCAGTAAAATTCCTCTGGTAAACTAAATCAGACCAAGGCATAGGGTTGAGCACTGGCATGCTATCATCCGTAATGTTTACCTTTGAGCATGCCCTGGCATGAGTGCCGTGTATATACTCTTCCAGATAGTCCCCAAGGCACAATTCTGGGGGCAGTGTATGCCGAGGAGAGTTCCTAGTAAGCATCTGGGATGCGGCCACCCCGTCTGAGGGAGGGAGGTGGTGTGTACAGCTCTGTGGATGAGAGCTGCACCACGCCGCCTGGCCCTGGAGCCTGAGGAGGCAGCTGCAGGCTCCAGACCCGGGCTCCCTCCCTCTGGTCAGTGCTGACATCTGCTCCTTCAAAGAGTCACCCACTGCTTTCTTTTAAAAGGCTGCCAGAGATGGCAGCTATCATTTGTATAATAGCTCGTTGTTTTGCTCATTGGTACTCACCAGGAATGTGGGAGATTTGGGTTCAATAACCTCACCAGCCCAGCCTCAGGGTATCCAAAACCAATAACTCTTTAATATAAAAATACAGAAGCCGTTCTTGAAGCGAGGAGTGGAATCTAGGTCTGCCCACTCCCAGATGAGTGCCGTAGGCACTAGGCCACAGAGTCATGTTCCCTCTTGCACTCCCTCTTACATGTTCCGTGGATATATTGCATTCTTTCCTCTGCAGACGTAGGGTTTCAACAGCAGCAGCCCCCTCCTTTCCCAGCTGTGTGGCTTGTGGTTAATGCAGTCTCCTGGGAGAGGGGAGCTGTGGCCTTGATCTTTTCAGATGGAGGATATTGATTGAATCTCAAATGCTTCAGCCTCTAGGGAATTCAGAAAAAGGGAGGCAATGATACAGCCATTACCCTTCTTTAGAAGAGGACATGTGCCATCACACTCTGTGTGGGACCCAGTAAAATCGCTGCATGTTTGCCTGATGGCACAGAGCCGCTCCTGCTCTCTGGGTCCCTGTCAGGCCATGGCCGCACACACACACTTTCTTCTCAGATGGGGCAATTTCTGGGCACCGCACCCAGGGAACTTTCCAGTCAGACAGAGAGACAGACAGGTAACTCCACTGACGGGTGGAAGGTGGATGTGAATTTCTGAGGTTGAGGTTTGGATCCGTGCCGTACCTGCCCAAATTCTGCCAGGAGACTTGACCTTTCAGGGGATATAGCCCCTCCTCTTTAGGAGGTGGAGAAACATCTTCACCTCCTGGTAAGTTGTTCTTGTTGCAGTTACCCACATTTTTATAAATTTGCCTTTTTCCTCTTTTGATTTTTTTGGGGGGTTTTTTTTGGTCTTTAGGTTGGGTTGTTGTGAAGGTTTTCTCTGTTTAACCAAAGAACCTTCTAATATCAGATATCTCCTCCTTGTACAGATGCTTGCAGACAAGGATTAATCCTGTTTTTAAGTCTGTTCTGTTTAGACAGATTCTGATCTTTAAGTATCTCACTGTAAGACATATTTCAAGGCCCATGAATCCATCCCACAGTGATTTCAACATAGTCAGCCGACATTAAGTGGTTTAGATTGTGATTTCTTCCGAGATTTCTAGATTTATTTTATACAGTCAGGAGGTGGGGATATCATAGTAATAAATGTCAGCGAAACTTGGTTTTTATATTTATTCCATGAAACAAAGCCTTTGGCATTTCGGTTCAAAATTAACAGAATTCTGTTATCTGATGGCTTTTCAAGGCAGTACATGAAATTAGTAAGTAACGATTCAGTAGTTGGAAGGGGGTTCCTGTAGAGCAAATGGTTTTTTCACAGAAAATATCATTTAATTGGTCACAGTTATCTAAGTGCACTGGCATCGAATGGGAACTGAAAGTGAATTGACCTCTTGCCCAACCAATTTTCCCTCTGGAGAATGACTTAAAGACAATGTTGATGAGGTGCAGAAAGATTACACTTATGTTATCCGTGACAGCAAGGTCTTTCAGTGCAGCTTGTCACAATACATTTGCAGTAGAAACCTATGTATTCTCAATAAAACCTAAAATTTTGAGACTTTCTTGTGTGTGCTGAAGTATGTAATTTAATTCCTAACATGTACATTTTTAAATGCACACTATGTGTATATAATATCTCCTGAATGTATATTTAAATAGGTTTTCCCACTTGAAAGTTGGTATAATGACTTTCAGTTAATACACCTGAAAATTATAAATACTTTACATTAGTTTGTTTTTATTTAAGTACCATGCATGCACAGACAAATATATTTCTGTCCTGAATTGCTGTATGCTTTTTATAGTGACAGCACCCATCAGCTTGGTAATGATAATTTCAAGCATGCTTATTGGAGGACCAAGCTGCATTCCTGTAAGAGATAGGAATATGACTCTGCTTCCTACTTTGGAAAACCTCACCCTGAACATAGAATCTAGGGTCGCAAATACAAGATGCTGGAACACTTATTTCCCATTAGTATGGATATCTATTAAAAGTATTGTGAAGAAAATATCACGATCTTCAGTGGCAATGATTCAGGACACTACTTCACTGTATTTTCAGGCAGAATGCTTTGACTTTGCAACAAAATAAAGTACAAAACGTGTACTCCTGCTATGCAGTACTTGTGTGCCCTCTTAGTTCCTTCCCTCTCACATGTTTTCTAATCTGTGAAAACTATATGATGAACCGCATAAAATTATTCAATAAGGGAAAGAATGGCACATCAAAAATGGCACATTGCTGAAGAGACTGTCTGACCATGAAAACATTGAATCTGGAAGAATACTTGGCAAAAAGCACCCAAATAATAACTCCTAAGTGTCCAGAGCATTTTTGCTGGGTGAAATTTATTTCTGAGATACACTGAAATTTATTTTTATATTATTTGTGTGTTTCATGTCCTTTATATGAGGTTAGAGTTCTGTGATTCTTCCTGTCTGACATCTGTATACCAGACCAAGTATACAGTCATTAAGTAGACAGATTCAAAATAAAATACTGCTGTTATAATTATATTTTAATTCAGCTCCAGTGGAGTTGAACTAAAATAGTCTGTTTGTATGTTCTTTAAAGGAAAATTGAAAAAAGTGTTGGCATACTTGAATACTTCCTGAGTGTCCCATCAAAAAGTGTTTTACTGCAAACCTTCCAATTACCTCCAAAAAAACAATAGTAGCAAGAGTGGTGTCATAACTGAATTGCTGTGTACTTGTAGATGTTTAGGATGTCATCAACCTTCTTGGTCAGGCATCTTAGTCAATTTAGCCAATCCACTTTCTTTTACTTGTTATGTGTTTAACACATCTTGGAAATTAGTTTACTGGGTTTTGTGAAAATTAGTAAAGAGTTCAAGACCCAGTTTTTGAGAAATGGTTTAATCACATTAAAATTGATAACACTATTGGATTTTTTTCTCTGCTGGTTTGCTCTGGCTAACTATTCTGTATCCTGCAGTCAAGAGAACTACTGGAGTAGCAATATAATTTGCTTACAATGTCAGACATAGGATAAAATTCCTTGCTAAAGCAATCTGGTTTTCAGTTCTTACTGTACGCTTTTGAGAATCCTACCATGGAAATAACTAGAATGCAAGATTTAGTTGCCATACTGCATCTTTCCCAGGAAATTCAGCTTTATTAAATGTATCACACTCAGGATGAGGTTTTAAAGAGGCCTCAATCCAACCTTGAATCTTCATCTGTACTCTTAGATAAGTCGCAAAACTCATTTGTAAACACAATCCATGTAAGCAGCACGTGCAGACCTGGTAGATAGATTCCTGACTTAGTTGGATGCATAAACCTGTTTGTCTTGATAGGTCTAAATTCACATGTACACTCACTAAAGAGAACTGTTTAAAAGCTTATTTTAAGAGCATATGCCTAAAAAGTGATAGCATATTTGTTTTATGACTACCATGGTGCTAAAACATGATTATTTTTCTACAGTTGAAATTAATAAATGTATACCAATAGTAGAAACCTTTATTTCAACTGTAAAAATTGACTTTATTATTGGTCAAGGGCTGTCAATCAAATTAACTTATTATGCACTTGAAACTCATTAGCAGTAGAATACAGTAGTTGTATATTTCAAATGACTGATGACTAGAGCTGTGTGAAATTGCTGCTGAATTTGTCAATTACTGTGTGAAATGTTCACTGTAAAGATAGATTTTCACTCAAAAAACATAGCTTTAAAATAATCTATAACAGTCCAAGGTTACCTCTTGTGATTATGGTATGTCCCCATTTTGCCCTTTCTCTTTCTTCTGCTCCTCCTCCTCTGAAGTCCTGATGGGACTTCTCTGTGTGGTGAGATGAAGGAACAAATTGATTTGCTGGGGACATGGTGGGACAGCAGAAATCAACTGCTTTTATATTTGGGGTGCTTGGAGGGCTAGCTGGACCAGTGAATCAATCCTGGTACACATTTTACTGATAAATGACCTCATGTAGAAGTCAAAACTGAATGCCACTAAGACAGAAGGAGCAGCTGCAGAAAAGCCTCTCCCTTTGTTTTGCAACAGCCTTCTGGTCCTTCCCGGTTAGGATGAGTGGAGCAGGATTTGAACTTTTTACTGAGCTAATGATTAATACAAATTCCAGTGTTTGCCATATTGCCCACTTCGCAATTAACTAAATTCCCTTGGAGACAAATTTGAGAAACATTGTACATCTTGGCCACAGACGGTTTTGCGTGGCCAAAACAGTAACTGTCCCTGTAATTTGTCTATGATATAATGAAATTAAGTGATTTAAATAAATTAACAATGGACCAGATTCAGCTTTCAGTAATTACTAATCACTGCAGGACTGATACAGCAGAAAAGAACCTATGTGGCTGCTAGCCCAAGAAAGCTCAACGGGACTCTTAACTTTTGTCTAACAGGGAAGAGCTCTGGCAGCTGAGGAAGCTATATTCCCTCTAGTGGGAGTAACGCTCTAGGAATAGGGGACACCGTGGTTATCTTCTGAGGAAATGAAATTCACAGGTGATAACATATAAAGGACGTAGAGGCATATTCTTGGGAGATTTTCTAAATAGATTCCCATCCTTACTTATAGCCAGGTAGTTTACTTACATCAAGGTTCATGACTTGGGAAACAATTTTAGAAATCATTGCTCAAAGACGTCTGTTTCCAGACAGTTGCGAAAAGAAGAATGGGCTTAATCCTTAAAAATAACCTAACTTGAAGAAGAGATGGAAACTGAGTGTACCAGAAATGATTCAACAACTTGAACTCTCCTCCCCTACACACCCGTCTGGTAGGCAAACAAACAACTCTACTTTTCACATACAATGTTAGCATCCTATACTATAAAATACAATAAACTATAGTATAATAAAATGCTATACTATAAAATACTATATTTTGCTTTCAAATATTTTAGGGTGAGAACTAGAAATTTTCAGGCAGTGATTTTGTACTCTTATTCTGACTGTGAATCTTTTTGCCAACATACTGATCTTAAGGAAGCCAAAAGTATTAACAGATTCAAAAAGAAGGACATATTTATTCCAGATAAGCACACTGATGGAGTTGTAAACACATTGTGCACTCAGACAATCCCCTGGTTTCCAGAAAGTGAGTGGTACCTTAGATAAAAGGTTATCTTAGGTTTATTTCGTTTCTTTCCTTGAGCATCCCCAACTGATTGTCAGAGAGAAGATGCTGCCAGGGTGGCCACTCTATCAGACCCAACATGGCAGTTCTGCTGACACCAGGCTCATTGTTATGGTCTTGTTAATAGTTACAAAGATGAAATACTTTACTATTGTAATGATTATAATGATGTCAGTTTTAGTATGGGATAGTTATTATTTATTCTGTAGGATCATTCTAACACGAGTTTCTGTTTAGACTAGTTGTCTAAGAATATTCCTTCTTATTAAAAAAACCAAAAAATAAAATGAGTTTTGTCTAGAATTCTTTCCAAGTAGGTCTCAAATCAGCATCACATTTAATGCAGTGCTAAGGGTTTCTACTAGCCAAGGAAAAATATTGAAATGGAAAATGGAAATTGTCATTATATGCTAAATTATATTGATATTTCCTCCATTTTAGTTGAGGCTATTTTAACTAATATATTTTAGTATCAAAAAGTCACCAGTGAATTCTCTGAGTTTCATATTTCATTATACGGTTCATTTTTAACACAGGGTTGCGGAAAGGAACAGGAAGATTCAGAAAGCTTTGCAGCATGCCTTGGCTGAGTTTTAGTTGGATACTGACGCCATGCCAATTTTTAAGTGACACACATGATGAAACCAAGCAAAATGTTGGCATGCACAACTCCCTTTACCTCAGCTACAGCGACACTACTCTGCAGTGGAAAGAGAAATTGTACTGTTTCACAAGGCTCCCTATTAAACTCTGAGGTACAGCTACATTTTATATATATTACAAATGTATAAACCAGTGATACGCCCAAAGACTGAGCAGGTTGAAAATGTAAGCACTCAGGCTAATTTATTTTGGGATTATGGGCTTGAGTTAAGCACACATGTACAAACCCATACACTTCTGTTTCAGTGAATCACAATGATACCAACTTCAGCCACAGTAAACCAAACTGCTCAGGGTTTTAAGGTGAGAAACAGAAGGAACTGAGCAAGTAGAAGCCAGCCCCAGCCCCAGGCAGGGTGGGGGCGTGGGGACGCTGGGTGCTGCTGCCCTGTTACCCTCTTTTGCTCTACCCTCAGTGATGGCACACCAGCTGAATCGCCTCTGCACAAGCTGTGCTTGTTCCTGGGCAGGGTAGTTCGACGCACGGGAGGATTCTTCCTTTAGAAGGCAAGGAATGCACAGCAGCTGTGCCAGCACGCTTGCCTGGTGTTGAACCAGTGTCAAGGACCGTCCTGATATATCTGTGTTACATTTGGAGGGGAGTCAGTGGTCAGGGCCCTCCATCCCTGATATGTCTGGTAGCTTAGCACTTTTTCAGATATGCCCAAACAGGCTGCTCATGGGCTGCCTGCAGGCAGGCCTTAGGCAACCTGACAGGCAATAGTGTGGATGGGAGAGTACATGCTAGTCAGCTGCTTGCGTGCACTCCTGAGACTGCTTTTTAGCAGCAATGTAGAAATAGCTAATGTAGGCAATTATAACAGGAGTGAATCTTCACCTTTCTGGAACGAAAAAAAGACTCGAACCAAATCTCAGATCTGAAGACTGACCTCTCGTTTCAGACTCTAGTAGGATGCCTTCCTACCTGCAAAGGACAATCACAACTAGCCAGAGAGAAAAGGTCTGACTGTGATGTTTAATGCTCTACAGGGTCTGGTAACTTCTAAAACAGGAAGAAAGAGAAAAAAAAGAAATAATTTTCTTCTTTGAAATGAAAATCTCTAGCCCAGACCGGATAAACCTGAACTAACTTTTTATATTGAAGTATTCTGATGAGGTGACAGCAAGCCAATTAAAAAAAAACCCAAAAAACAGCCGAACCCCCCAACACATATATATCTCTATATATGCATATTTACCAATGTTTAAACTTCAGTGTGATTTTTGGTGTAGTTCTGTTTAACTTGCTCTAAATGCTTTAAAGCAGTAAATCAAATGTATTTCACCTCACTGAAAGAGTTATTAACAAAAGAAAGGGTAAGGACATTAAAAAATTTACATCTAGGAAAAACAGACATTTCTTATCTGCTCAAGAACTACAAGAGCCTACAAACAAGTACAAATGGTAGCTTTTTGAATATGAAACATAATAAGTAATAATCAGTATCTTATAGCATGATAGCCAAAGGCAGTGACATTTGAACAGCATGTCTTCTCTAAGCTTAGATAGCTTGGTAGCGCATATCTGCAAGTGCTTAGCCATGTTAACATAAACCCTCATTAGACAGGATTAGGCAAGAAACAGTGACAAACAGGGTGGACACTAACCCTCTGAGGAACCAATTCAGGCACTACACACTAATTATCCTTTTAAATTACTTTAAGATTCAGGGAATGAATATCAGTGTATGTGCATATGACTACATGGGGAATTGTGTTTTACATACTACAACCTGTTTGTATTTTGCAACAGTTTTAAAATTATTTCTCCTCCATAATCAGTTGTCAAGACTTAAAAGTGTTTATACTTCAGGATCCCTGGGCAATGATCAAGTCAATGATGATATTTAGATGTTTTTCCTTGTTCAGGAGAAAACGTCCAGAAACTAATCATGTAGCAGTATTTCCCATAAGTGGCTATTAGCAATTCATTTTGGAAACGCAGTTTAGGAATAGGCCCAAGTAATAGGCCCTAGTTCAAATAACGTGAAATGCAATAGCTTTCACTGTAGGCTCCATTACCAGAAATCCTGAGTAAGGATGACCTAAAGAAAAGACAGGAGCAAATACTGACTCAAGGAGATGTGTTTTGACTTTTGCCTGTTGATTCTTTACTTGCTCTTTGGGTCCTCTGCTATAGGCTAATTTGCCTCTAATCTTTTTCTGCAAAGTAGAGTAGGTTCCTAAATTCCGCCTCCTCCATTTCCCAAACTATATTGCTATCATGAAGGTAATCTATCGGAATAAGCCACAATCATATTCTGGGTCTGTAGTGTTGATTAGCTGATATTTCTCTTCAAACCAAATAAATTGAAAGACTCTAGTTAAATTGATGTTAAACGTCTTATACAAAATATCTTAAAAGAATGTGACTAAAACATATATCTATATATATAAACACATTAAAAAAAAGAGACAGGTGATAAAAATAGTAGATTCTTCCTCTATTCACTTGACAAAACCTGATTTTTATATTTATTGGCTTTTTATCTTTCCCTCTTACCATCAGAATTTTTCTTAAAAAAATCTAATTGCATCAGGTTATTTGAGTGAATGTCTTATCATCACTAGTGTTAACAAAACATAGATTTTAAATGTAAAATTTGGCAGAAAAAGTAAATAAGGTTTTTACTTTTAAACATTTTATTTTGGAACACTTTTTTTCAGATGTGGAACATTACATTATATTGGGATCTTATCTGGCCTCTTTGAAATGTGCAAAATAATGCACCAGAAAAGCTTTTACATCTAAAACTAAAATTAAGGAATTAGTGGTAATATTACCAGAAGATGACATCACTTTTTTGTTGTGTACCAATGGAAACACTTCGAAGTGCTTACAGGTACATAAAGGAAAAATTCATCTTAATTTTCTGTTGCTGATTTTCATGAGTCAAATTTTCAAAGAAAGCTTATTTTGGTTAATAAATACAAGTGACAACATTTTTGCGTGCTATTTTGACTAATTTTATAAACATAATTTCAGTGTTGATCTGCATTTTCTGACAGATGAAGAATTACTCAGAATTGCGCACAAAAAGCTTGTGCATTCATTTCTGACTACGCTAACACAGAATGAAATCCTTATCTGCTCACTTCTGACAGCAATGTTATTTCAGATCTATCTTTTACAAAAGTCATGCCATAAACGGAAAGAAAAAGAATTAAGAGAAGGTTCCTTCTTTCAAAACCTGTTATTTCAGTCAGCAAATAAATTGTAAAAATCTGTCCTTCATACTCTTTCCATATTAAGTAATGAATTTGTTTGACTTCATAGATCATCTGTGCAGAAATAAGATAGCAGCAACATGTACAGAGAACCCAGAGGTAGAGAGAAACTGAGAACCTCTTTTACTTCAGCCCAGTAGCTAGGAGGTACGAAGGCATTTATTAGTACTGATTGCAGTAGGCATGGCCCTCAGTGTAGCATCTGTAGGAATATTATGTATGAGACCGTATCTACAGGAGAGAAGAGAATCAGGATTAAAACATGGATGGAAAGGTGGTTGGAAATGAAAGGATAGAAGAAAAATGCAAGAATACCCTTTGGTAGAATCCATTATCCTAAACCCCAGTCTTGGGAACATGAGAACACCCTTGGCATAAACATTTGTGTTGAGGTCAAGTGGGATTAGAAGAATATATATTTGGATGCCTGGGGCTATGTCACAAAAAGAAAATATTAATTAAAAAAACAAGCTAGAGGTTTTACTTGCCCTCAAACTGCTTTTTCTTTTAATACATTCTTTTGCTTTTTACAGTCAGTGGACTTGATTTTGATCTCACTTGTATTGGTTTTAATCAGAATAACTCAGTATAAGCCAGGGCATTGTTCCGATATCAAATCAGCCTAAACAAGGGGAGAGTCTTATTTGCAGCGTATTGCTTCAGTGCAGCTGGTTAAAACAAGGCTGCACTTGCAGTTAGTGAAAGTTTGGATGTAACAGCACTAATCTGCGATGTGAAAAAGGGGCTGCTGATAGGGCTAGGTTTCATAAAGTGGCTTGGTTTGGAATCAGGGCTCAAGCTGCTGATTCCCTGGGAGCGCTTTTAGCACAGAGGTCACCTCAAGGGCTTACGCTAGGCTTCAGGCCGGGTTGATCATAGCAGGTGGGCTTGTGCTAAACCTTAAGAACTGACTTTGTGGAGGACTTCTTCCCAATTTAAAGCTAAGTATATACAAACATTTTGGTGAATCAAGCCTGCAATGTTCAGTTAGAAACTCTGCTGAAGACAATGGCAACCTTAGACTTCATTGCACGCTGTCTAAATTAGGATGTTGTTTATCTGACCTGACCTTTTCCTAATCTACATACAATAACAGTTATACATTTTCTTTCAGTTTAGTTGGTCAAGATCAGTTAACCAGCTGGCCTTAGCTCTGTTGCCACAGGACTCATTGTTATTTTCAATTTCTCAACCTTCAGTTCCGAGATATGTTCCTGTGTGTTTGTGCTGGCTGCCTAGGAAAGGCTTTAAAAGCACCACGACAGCTAAAACAACAGATCCTCAGGACCTGTAGGCTCTGGAGTGAACAGAAACAAATTAAGCTGCTGTGGGAGTCGAACTGGGACAGGTCAAGAAACCAACATGTTGCTTTGCTGAAAAGGGACAAGAAAAGATGAGAACAAGGATGCCTTGATCAGAGACTTGCATGTGTGCTTTCGAGGGGCAGGTTTTGTTATGTGAACTCACATTCTTCAGGAACTAGGTTGAGACCTTTAACTATGTTTAGACTGTGACCTGAACCATATTTGTAACAAGATCTTGCAACTCTGGAGAGTGACTGCATTAAATTGTTGTCATTTGACTCTTGCTGAATTACTCTCTCACCCTGCCATTATATGAAATGTCCTCAAGCACACAAATGATGCCCTAATCCCTTTATGAATTAAATGTGCTTGTTTGTTTATTAAAGCTGGAAAAAGTATTTTTCTATACAAACTTAAAAAACATTTTCTTCTTTTTACAGCATGATGTCAAAACATAAAGACCATTTTATTATTGTACTATTGGCCCACACCCTGCAAAAATGTGCTTCCATTTTGTACTCCATTAAAGCAACTGCATCCAATCTTTCCACCTGCTTATGATAGTATAAAAACTCTATCTCACTGAATTTGCCTTGTATTTCATATTGATTATTGGAAATAATAGAAAATCATATTCTTTTGACATTTTATAGATTGTGCCTACTTATTTTAATGGTGAAGTGTAATGATGCATCATTAGCTGATGAAGGGGCTGCCTCAGGAGGGACAAGGAAAGAAAAGAAAAAATTTGAGTTCATTCTTATCCATTCCTCAGGTTTGAATTAAATTCAACTTGAGTATCATTAGTTGAAAAAAGGTCATATTTTTAAGCTAGAGAAAGTAAGTATACTGCATTAAATAGATTAGTTGATCATTATTTATAAAACCAATTGCTCAATAAACACTTTATTTTCCTAACAGAACTGATATTCAACTTGGCAATTTGTATAAACTGTATGTATGTTCTTAATGTATATGTCTATCTACCATAGTAAACATAAGCAACCTTTTGCCTATCATATAATGCCCCTAAAGGCATTATGGGTTAACAGTGATTTAATCCCCTTATGCATGCATAATATGACAAGCTTTGCATAAATGATAATAAATAATTGGTATGTATAAATAATTCATCATTTATTTTTGCAGTAGAAATAGAATTCTTAGACATATTTTAAACAAAGGGAATAGCAAACATGATCTCTATCAGAAAAGGGGTTAAAACACATTACACAAAACAATGTTTCAAATAATCAAGACTCATGCATGCAACATATATTTTTATTTCTTTCATGCTAGCATATTATATTGCCAACTTGTTCTCAAGTATGGAACAATACATATTTAACAGCATCATAAAATAATGGAAGAAATAAATGCTATATTGGACATTTAATCCAAAACAAGAGGGAATAATATATCAGAAAAAATAAATGCATGTACTGTACTCTCTAGAAAACTGGACATTATTGGTGGATTTCAGTTTTTTTCTGGAATCAGTTCCAGTGTTTTGGGGAGATTCCTCTAATCCTCCCAGTGCAGCTAATAGCTGATAAAATTTTAAAATGTTAATTTTTGTAGTAATTTCTTATTTAACAATGTTCTGTGGTTGCACAATAAATTACTAATTGGATTACTTTTTTTGGATGAAGTAATATCCTAAAAAAGGAAATAAAAAAATACAGTGTTACTCTAAAGAGGTAATAGTTTTAATAGTTAAGAATCATTAAGATTTCAAGATTCAATGTGTATAGCAGTGAATTAACTTTAAGAATGCAATGCCATCCTTATTCAGCAAGGTAGTCAAATACACACTTAAGTTTAAGCACATGCATCAATCTCATTGACTTTACATTATACTCTCCGGAGTATATTTCTTTTCATTAGGAAGACACTGATTCTTAACTACCATCAAACTGCCAACTCAACTTGCTTCAATAAGTCCCTCTGAAGCTTCTCAAAGTCTTCTCTAATTTTGACCAATATAAAGAGCACTGGCATTTGCAAATGTTGGCTTGTCATTTCTTAACCCTTTCTACTGACAATTGTGTTTATAGATACATATATCAAGTAGGAGTGATCACAGTATCTAAGGAGATTAAAAATGCCGTGACAAAGGAAAACTCTACAATTATTGTATATTGTTTTTCCCACTAATATTAAATATTGCTGGTTGTATTAAGGAACTGTGAGATACCTAGCTATTAATGTATTACTCTGTAAAAAAAAGCATTTATACCTAGATTCTGACTTTTAGCTATTTTCCAGCCAAAAGCAGAACGTGAGCTCTCACTTCATGACTGCTTAAAAATCATATATAAGCAATATCTTAGCTATTTTGAAAGTACAAGTTAATATGTTTCTATTATTTGTTTGTAAAGCAGAGAATTGTGACATGCACAAATTTGCCTTTGCTCCTATCATGTCATGGCTACTCAGTTGTTTCATTATGCATTATTCATTACTTTTCATTAGTTTCAACCAATTTCCTGATATTAATTCATAAATCCCAGAAGTTTCCCTATTTCCCATTTAAAATTAGATAAGAACTCTTGATAATATCTGATATAGTAGCAAATTTAAATAAAATATTGCTTTTTTGGGTTTTGTTTTGCTAGCAGCTCACCTAGAATTTAAATGTTTTGGTTTATTATTTTGGTTGAACCTCTTTCCTGACACCTCAGCATCTGACTATGCCCTAAAAGTCACAAGACTTACAAAGCTCCTTGCTGAAATCCAACATATCGAATCTCAGCATTCCTTCTCAGCTGCCATCTGACCCCAGAGTCATCCAAAATCCATAGGTTTGTTTTTTCTTACGAGTTCAGCTGCCTCCACATTGAGCTGCCTGTTCCTGGGCGCTGCAAGAACTTCCTCTTCTCTGGGGAATGCCAAGCAGTTTAGGCACCCAGGTAGTACTGGAGAGCTTTCAGGCTCATATTTCCTCCACTTACCTCACCAGCACCACCCAGAGTGGTAGACATTTTCTTGGGACATGTAATGATTTGGCCCGCTGCAAAGAGGCACAAATGCAGCAAATAACAATCGGTGCCTGTTATCCGACAACTCAGTGATCAGAGCATCCACAGAGGATGTAGGACACCTGCATTTCATTTTTTTTTCTCTTGTGGATCCTCTACACCAAAGCCTATGATTTATACGTGGAAGCCATGGTTTTGATTCTTTGTGCTGCAGCTATACCATGTGGTGTAGGGCACCAGGTTATTTAGGGGATCAGAAATAGCAAAATCACAATTCTGAGGCAAAATAATTTTAGGCTTGGCTTCGTCTCTGATACAGTGCGCATTTCACTGTTTATATAAAATAGTCGTTGGATCAGGGTGTGTGAGCTCCCCATGTCGTCATGCTTTGCAGCCTGTCTGTGCCTGTGCATTCACCTGAGCATTGAAAAATCCAAGATCATATCCCTTTGGGTGTAGGAAAGAACTGGGACCATGTCCCGTACCTCCAGTTCTATGGAAGAAGCATTAATGAGAAGTCTTTTTTTTCTGAGATTTTGCAGAGATCTCTAAGACAGGTTACCACCTGGCCAACCCAGGGCCAGTGCCGGTGCGAGAAATGTTCCAGGAACAGTCGGTTATGGACTGCAGGAGGTAGGACCAAAGTAATGCAGATTTAGATGGGTGCATCTTCACAACATTTTGAATCTTAAAAAAAATGCCTCCTCCTCCTTCCGTCTTGCAGGCTGCAGGTTCAGCTCCCTAGCACGGTAGAAAATATATTTTTTGTTTCCTCAGGGGGTTAGTTTTTTGCCAGGCAGTGAGATAAACAGGTTCACTAGCAGCACAAACATTGTAATGCAAAGGATGGGGCAGGAGTGAGTGTGCAAGCGAGCAGAGGAGAAAAAATGGCGACAGAGAGTTGTTAGATCAGCCCAGTGAGTAGTCCTTAGCTGCACCCTGGGGTCAAGGTACAGCCTGCTCTCCGTGTCTCCTGTTGACCAGTGGAAGGAGCTCCTTGCCAGCACTTTTGGGACTCCCATGGCAGGCATTTTCACTGAGCTGAGGGCTGTCAGATTCTCGTGAGCAGCAAGGTAGCTAGGTTAGGAACTTTACAGCACTGGTAGTGTTATAAAGTTCAGACCTTTGTTGGATCTGCCCTGTAACATGAGAAACCATTTTAATAAGGCAGTATGATGACTCCACTTATAAGGAAATTATTTGTTTTTCCTGTAATTTCTATAATGCTCTGAATTTTTGCCTTTGTTCCTTAGAAGACCAATTGTTAAGCATCTTGAAAAAGAGAATGCTGCTTCCATTAAAAAACAGGAAAAGTTGAAGAATATCAGAAATGTTCCTTGGAAGGTTTTTGCATCTGATATACCTCATCTTTGCCAGAGCAATGTCTTACTTTTTAAAAAAGAAAATATATTTTAAGTTGCACTCTGCGTAATATTATTTAATGCAAAACGGATAAGTTATCTACCTAGGCCTTATTCTATTAATTGCTTCTATGTGTTGTAACTTTCAATATAATTGATAGTAGCTGTTAATATCTTTGCTTTCCCTGGATATCTTTGCTCTAAGAATAAGAAAATAAGTAAGGAACATTTTAAATAAGGTCATTAAAATTATATGCAGAGAGAAAAACCTGAGTAAACATCTAATTTAAGTTGAATGTTCTCTTAAATTGATCATTTCTGAAGTGTTTTTCCTTTGAGGCATGCTGAACAACTAATACCAAAGCCTTGAAACAGTAAGTAAGAGAACACATGTAGTTTAGCGTTTGGCCTCCACATTGGCTTTTCCCCTCAAGTATTATTTCTCTCTTAGCCATTTAAAAGAACCAGTGCAATCACGGATGCCACTTACAACCTTCACAGTGGAAATTAGAGCCTTTTAGGGAAAAGATACTTGGCTGATAAAAACCTAGCTCCTTAAATTTTGGTGTGACATAATATTTCTTTTGGCAAGGGGTCACTGGTGCTCAGCATACATCATCACTAACTTATTAGATCTTGAGGCAATTAGCTGAAAACAAACAGAAGAGACAAGCCCTGTATTGAGCTATAGAAACCAGAAGAAAATAGCCCATGGCACTCCATTATTCCAGAGCTTCATCAAAGGGTAGGCACTGGCTGCAGTTTGAAGAAAGGAGAGCATTGTTTTCATGTAACATCTATACAGTATAGGGACTTTACCGTGTTATTTTTCTACTGATTCAAGTTACATCCAAACTTGTCTTGTTATAACAGGGCAGTGGAAAGAACTTTTCAGTTTCTACCTAAAACAGTATATGCAATGTGTTGCTTGATTAGCAACTGGATTTAAAAATCCAGTTAGATCCTCCCTTTTCATGGGAAATCACATGAGGAATTTTGAGAAATATTGCTGAAAACCACTGCTTAATGAAGAATTGATACCTAAGGAACCCATGGAATCATCTAAGCAAACTGCCCTTTACCATTTCCAATGTAAATATGTATTTCTGTATACAAGATTTCAAATTTAGCTGAGAGATATATTTTACTAATTTCAATAAGAAACAACACTTTTTTCCCCTACAGAAAAAGATAACCACTTGAGAGAAAATATATGTTACTGTAAGCATGACACAACTAGATGTCATCATTAGACTACAGGTCTTTTTTTTTTATTTTTCAGTAATGTGCTTCACAATGTGTTGTAAATATGGTGCTAACCAATAAAATGTGGCTTCACTCATGTGTGGTAAATATTAAGAATTATGATGTAAAAACTTTTGTGATTTGTATTTAAAAAAAATTCTTACCAAAAGAAAATTTAATTCTTTGTTTTCAGAAAAGGAACACAGTTGTTAGAGGTACCTGGCTGTGTTTACCACTTGTTTCTTTTCTGGCTATTAAATAGACATTCTTCTGTGTACACCGATTGAACCATACTAGAGTATGGCATACTACTATTTTACTTTTTAAACACAGTAAATCTCTAAATTAATTAACATTTTAAGAAACTAGCTGTTTTAAGTTAAAGTTTTATAATACTTTATGAAAAGTTCAGGGAAATCTTTTATCTTGAGCACTGAAGGTATTTTAGATATGTAAAATGCCGATATCGCCTTCCTTACATCTCGTTTTTTCCTCTCTTCTCCATCCAAAATAAAATCAAACCAAGCCACTCCAAGTACATAAACTGAGATCCTTAAAGATATAAAGGCCTCCTTTGTAACAGTGGTGGATTCTGAACCTAGAGTCAACAAAATCCAATGCTGAAGGCTTGCAACATGATGGTGTAGGGTGGAGGATGAAAAGCAATGCCATCCTTCTACCCCCTTCCCCCTTTCCTATAGCTTAATGATCAAATGATTTGTAGACTACCTTGCTCCCAGTATAGGGGGTACCTCAAACACATTCTGCACTCTCTTGACTTCTGGATCAGACCTGTGAGACAATTAACAGCTACTGCTCTTAATTATACCACTACTACGCTACTAGTAAGCTACTAAGACCTTAAAAGTAGGCACATCAGTGAAGGCCATCACAGTGGTATTTCACGCCGCCTTATCTGATATTTCAGTTCTAAGACAAGAATGAGGTTGTAAATACTTTTCCATGTTGTGTACAAAAATTTTTGTAGAAAGCCAATCCCTTTCTCATAAGGGAATGTAGAGAGAGGTCTAATTGGAAAAAAAGGCACGTTGCTGGACATGCAGTAAAACTTTTTTGGAATTAGCGTTTGTAGAAATTGCAGTGCTTAAAATAAAGCTAAAGAAGAAGAAACAACTGTGACAATTATTAGCCTATACTTACTTTCAAAGCCAAATTCATTATTTGCAATCTTCCCTGAACAACACAAACATTAACTTAGCTTTTTCCATAGGAATGTCTCCTTTCCTATTGCTTATTTACTATTGCAGGTCTATATCTTTTCATCTCTTCAAAGTCACTGGAGTGATTTACAATAGTCTTATCAATTTCATGTGAATGGTCTATGGAATGCTAGGATTTGGTCAAATTCTTTCCCACAAGAGGTTTCAATTTGTTCATCATCCCCTCCTGGTATCTGGTTTCGAGACATGATGTGCAGAATTACCTTTAATATCAGTTCTGCAGATACAATGCATTAGCAGAGAAAATTAGACACAATTCCTTTTAGATTTGATGTGCTGCCGTTGTCTTTAAGTGGTCAGGGTGTCGAATTAATAGCAACTGGAGAAGGTTGCCGTGACTTAAGGCATCACTGTAAAAGGAAAAACAATCCTTTATATCTTTTCTGAGAGAAAGGAAGGCAGCTGTTACATATCGTTCTGCTGTGAAGCCCCCCCCCAACATATTTTTACATTGTTATGCCAGCAGAGGAGATGTATGTATGTATGTATGTACATATATGTATATATATGAAATTCTTCCTGTAAAATTAAAACAAAATAACAAGTATGTGGGAACTTTAACTTAAAAAGCAGAAAATACATAATTTTGAGCTTGATCAAATAAAGTTTTTTATGATGTATAACTTTAAAAAAGCCTGTTTTTCCCCAAACAACCTGAAAACATAGTATATCAGTTCCTATTAAGTTAGAACCATGCATAGAGTTATTATAAAATCTCATTAATATAAACCTACAAATGGTGGCAATTGCCTTTTATGAGAAAGAAAAAGTCAAATCACACATGCTATATACTTTTTGCTCTGCTAAGAACGTGATTATATTTATCTATTTATTTATTTACACTTTGGGAAGTTGGTTTTTTTCCTCAGAATGCAGAATTGTAAATGGGCATGATTTTTTAATTTCTGCAGCAGAAATGCATTCTTAAAAAAGCAATTTGAGAATGACATTCATACAGATACAAGAAGTTCACAAATAATCCTGGAAAAGCTGGACAAGTGTTCAAGGGCTTCCTGTGGGCTCGACAAGGGATCTTTGCATAGACCCTGATTAAGCTGGAGAAGTTAGGGAGTCAGGAGTCCTGGATGTGTGGTTGTACAAATTGAGTGGCTGAGAACTCTTCAGTGGGTAGAAAGACAGCAAATGCTGTTGAAATTCTTAGATGGAGAAAGCTAAAAAGTGCAGGTCAGCTCTCAAGTTGGACTTAAATACACTGGTCTCAGTCTATGTGGCCACCAGTTCATTTGGGTAAGTTTGCGTGTCATCTTTTAAAGATGTTTTTAACAACGTAGATTTGGTAAAAGAACCTACTTACATATTCACTTTATAGTGAGTATCTATTATGCAGTATGGATGCAATTAAAATAAATTAATAGGTACATACAAAGAAACAAAAAATCTACAGTGACACCTCGTAAGCAATAGTAGTTTTGTTCTCCTCCCACAACACATCACTTACTCTACCTCTGAGGAAGCCTGAGTAAATACACAGGCTTTGCAATATGTCTAGAAGATCGGAATCCTTGGTCTCTGTACTACTGAATATCCTCCAGAACCCAAAGGCCCTGAAAATCTTCTACTTTGAGCCCCAAAGTAAGGATCCTTAGGGACTATCTGGTTAAGCACCCAAGCTGAGCTCATCTGCTGAGTCAGAGGATAAGGAAATAAGTGGTTTCTTAGGTAACAAGCCCCCTATTAAACAGGATTTTATAAATCAAAACAAAACTCTCAAATTTCATCTGAAATGTAAAGTGTGTTTTAAGAAGTTCAGATGTAATGTGCTCCACATGTTATACATAGCTGATTAAATACCCTACCATAGTCTGATTTAACAGATGTTTCGAGGGACTATCTGGCTGTACGTGTGGTATTTTGGAGTGAAACTGCCATGTTTGCATGAATGACTGAGATAAGCTGCAACCAAAAAGAAGACTCGCAACGTTCTAGTCTCATACAATTGGAGTAAAAGGATTCACAGCCTCTGCTGTTAGGTTGATATCAGAAGCATGACTCTGAGATTGCCTGCCTTTTACAATGAAGACCTGTAAACCTTCTTTCATGAAAAAACAAATATTAATTCTGATCCTTCCTCAAACTGCTTCCTCATACCAAACAATCAAACTTACAGGATTCTCCAAATCCTAGTTATGAGCTAGATGTTGGGAGATCCAGCTGGTAATCACAGGGACTTTGTAAGAAACCCAGCACTGTTACCAGTATCACAAAGCTCCTGTTGTTGGAAATACCTTGTTTCTCATAGTGGTCTTCCACTGAGCAAGGCAAGGGCCAGAACAGACTCTCCATGAGGGATCCACTGAAGGAGGAGTACGTTCATTTCCCCAACCTGATCAACTCTTTAAAAACCTAGCAAGAAGCACAGCAATGTTATCAACTTGCTAGCATCAGTTGTATAAAGTCAGTTAAGATGGCTAATAATTGAAAGTTTGATGTTTTTTTCCATTGCAAAAATTGTTAGACCCGTAAAAAAAAAAATTGTATTACCACCATACTGACAGCTAATGTTAGTTTATCTTCATCACAGATAGTTATTAGTGGCAAGCAGATATAAGCTAGCCCAACCTAAGCAAGTCCATTACATATAAACAAATGCCAACAGTCCTATCAGTCAGAATGAGTACCTCATGCCAGCTCTCAAAATAAAGACAAAGAGTCAGGAATCTGGGAAGGCTTTGAGTGTCAAAATCCAAAAATTGCAGCCCAAAAATCCTGCATGAGGTAGGTGACTGTCTAGCTCAGTAAGAATCTATATTCACAAAGTACTTTTCATTCCTACCCGAAAGCTTCCCTGAGCCTTCACTTCTGTACTATGTAATAGGGTTACATTTACCCTGAGGAACTTGCTTCAAGAAATTAAGCAGACACCACCTTCATTACCTCAAGCATAACTGAAATTAGAGAAGGAAATTTGGAAATTAAAAATAAACTAACAGCATTAAGGTATTCACAAAAAGCAGTTTCAAAAGCTGTCTTTCTTTTATAAGTGATTGAACATGCCACCAGCTATATCAGTCAGCAAGGAAGTGTGAGATTTTTAATGTGTTTCAGATGATTTAGAAAGAGCTTCACTCGCACACTCTCTGGAGAAACCCCCTAATGCATTGATTATAGGATAGTCCAAACAGGAGTATTCACCTTTCGTGTAGAAATATGGAAAAGAATGCAAGATCTATGGAATAAGAAGCCTGCAGGTAAGCAGGGACATCACTCCAACAGTATGACCAGAGCATGGACAGTGATAACTCCACGTTCTAGTCTCTGCTTCTGGAATTATATCCACTTTGTCAATTAATTTTATTCTGATAACTGTTTGATGTAAGACAATGTACTAAAAATTGTATGTAAAACTGAGATTAGGGTGCTGACTGGGACATATAGGCTTAAAATCATCTTGACTGATTCTAATCTCTTCTCTGGGCAAGTCCTCTTACTGATAAGATGTTATGTAAAAATTTATTGCAAATACCGGTCATCTTTTGAAAAAAAAGAGGGACGGTTACTCAGTTCTTAGGAAGAACAAATGTAGATACCAATCTTTAGGAGAAAGTTCTGGACTCCCGGCCATAAATGAAAGGTAATGCTTGAGAACATAATTTGTATGCCCAAGCTCTAGAAATGCTAGAACTTCAAACAGATCTCCACTCATAAGGTTCATTATCATCTAGCTTCAACTACCTTTCTACTTAACACGGGCTTCTGTCTTTGCCAAGCCCTAGCCCTCCACAGACACACTAGAAGAAAAATGCAACCCTAATTCTGGGTTTTGAATCTGCTGTGGTTATCAGGATCCAAAAAGTTAGGTTTTCCTGACCAGCTCACAGTTTCTTCAATATTTTATTGAATTGGAATCTTAGCCAAAGGATCAAGTTGCCAAAGCTGAAAACAATTAGGAAGGAAGTCTTTTGAAAAGACTGAATCAGTAAAAAGAAATAATCATATGGAACCTTCTGATAACATTTTACTAGACTCCCAAATACCAGTGTTACAACGGAGGAAAGAAGGAACCAGAGGTTATGAAAACAACAGTAAAGTTAAGTGGACATGAAAGCAGCTAGAAAAATAATAAAAACATGTATAACAATTGAAAGAAAGGAGAAGTTAATGGCAACAAATACAGAAGCAAGGAAAAGCAGAAGACTGGTAAAGGAATTGAAAGGATACAAAGAGAAAAGAATATTTAGCTGTGAAGAACTGGGAAATTTTTAAGTAAATTGAAACAGAAATTGCCCTCACAATGACACAGGCTCATTGCTAGGCAGATACATTCAGACTCACCAATCAAAATGTGGAAAAGGCAAAAGAGTCTATTAAATATTTTTACTTTGTAGGAAAAGAATCAGGATTATGATAAAAAAATTCTGTTTCAGATGTAATACAGAAACATTCTTTTAATAATTATTTGAATAATATTGAACTCCTAGGAGACTACAAGAAAATGAACAAGGGCAGGAAAGGGTAAACAAGAAAAGTGGGGTAAATACAGTCATGTTAACCTGACATCAGTCCTGAGGAAAACAATGGGATGACTCGTATGAGACTCGATTAATAATGAAAGGAGGGAAATATAATTAATGCCAATCAATGTGGTTTTATGGAAAATAGATCTTGTCAAACTAATTTGATATTTTTGTGAGATTACAAGTTGGGTTGATAAGGTAATAATGTTGATACAATATACTTAGACTACTACAGAACATTTAGTTTCATGCTACAGAACGCATTGGTTAAGAAGGATACCAAATCAACATGACACACATTAAGTGGATTAAAAACTGTCTATCTGATGGACCTCAAGATGTAATAATAAATGGGATAAGATCAGCAAGTAGTTCTGTTTCTAATAGGACCCTGTAGGCCATGGTCTTGAGCTACTATTTCTGAAAACATTTATTGATAATGTTGGGACATTATAAAATTAATTTCTTTGAGGCTTACAAGAGACGAAAACACTGGAAAGTTAAAAATATACAGGCAACAAATTACTGAAGCTATATTTAATAGAAAGCTTGAAGTATGTTCTTATCAGGTGTTGCTCATACTCTTGGCTCCCTTGTAGCACACCTTTGTCTCAGGTGCCTAGCATATACATCAGTCGTGGCAGAGTAAGGTCAGGCATAGGATAAATCCTACAGTCTTTTTCTGCAACTCATATCGGGGTTCTCTGCTTGGCACCTTTTCTTCGCCTTGGCATCTTCAGCTATGGATGGAAGGAAGACGAGCTGGATTTGAGAAGCAGTTTTGGCCAAGTGAATGTGTAGGCAGAGGTGGCCCTTGCTAGTCAGCAAGAGACCTTTGACAGCTTGGACTATGTGAAACCCAGGACAGTGTGAGATTCTCTGAGCAATATTGTAGCTTACCTGGAGAGCCTGGGAGAGGTAGCTTTCATAGAACATAAAATAGCTACTGAGCGGTGCTTCTGGCATTGTGTGTCTAGCACCAAGTAGCTGAACATCTTGCAAATCTGGGACCACCAACAGAGAATGGAGATATTTTTTTTCTGGGTGTGTATGAGAACTTTTCTTTTCTTTCTTGAGGCGTCAGAGTTGTCTGTGGAATCTCCAGCTCATCCACAAAATGTTGGCATCAGGCTCTGGAATGAACCTTATGACCTCAATGGGTGATTTCCCTCAGCAATAAATCACTTTGAAATGCACAAATCTAAAATTAAGATCATGCTGATGGAAGTGTGCAGGACAGACATCCTCAAATAGTCAGAAATATAATGCAATCACTCAAACTCTTTGCTTTAGTATTACATTTGCTCCAAAAAACAGGCTTTCTATATATCCAAAGGAAAGTCAGGCCCTAATATCAAGAAGCAGATGTCCTCCTGATTGCACCAACTTCCTATTCTGTTTGAACTTTTCTTCAATCCTTAGAAGCTTTCCTTAGTGTGCAGTCTTGCTTTTCAGAGGCTTTATCACAAGAGGCTAGACTTGGACTGGAGCAGTCCACGTTCTGTATCTGAGCTCCTACTGCTTCAGTAGAATGAATTCAGTCAATGTTTGGGGGTTTGGCCCTGGAGTGAGGCTCAAAGCTGAGAAGGCTGCAGAAAAAAGAAATATTTTAAATATAAGTCTATGTGTTATTGTAGGCTTAAAGCACTTTATGTGAGATGTTACAGATTTGAAAACAACAGACATACAGAATTAAGGAATTATTCCTAGCCCAGATATTGGCAAAAGAAGAGCGATCACTGCCTCAAAAGCTGATCATTTCTGTTAAGCACCACCAGCTCCATTTTCAAATATGAATGTAATTGTTATTGCTCCTTTGCACCTTCAACTCTGCCTCCCAAAGGCTTCCTCCTTCTCATCTTTCCTCCTCATCCCATGATGGAAAAAGAGCACTGAGGTTTTTGGCAGACAGTGATGGAAATGCAGTGCTCTCTGCCACCCCTACTGTGTCTAATTGTGGGCATAATAACATAAGTTCCCACATCAGGCCCTTAGTGAAGGGACCCCTGCTGAGGGACCTGGTCATCACTTCAAGGACCTGAATGGAAAACAAACCTGAAGGCGCTTGTGCTACTTTTTTATTTCAGACACTTCTTTCCTAAAGGAACCCTTCTTGTCTGCAGTCTGCTTTGGCATATTATCCTATTCACATGACAGAAATTGTGCAAGCTCCATTGGGTGGGCAAACTCCCAGTCCTTTAGCTGGCACTTCTCCAGGCACGATCATCTGCTGGCCAACTTTTCTAAGCATGCTGTTGCATAGTCTTATCAGAGACTTTACTGGGTAGAGCAAAGAGATATCGGTGGGATTTCATCAGTCTTTGAAGCTTCCTGACATGACAAAGAACAATTTTGTCATTCATTTAAACTCCCCACAGTTCAGGTTGCCCTGTTAGGCTCCTCAGACACATCTGCATAGCAAGGCCATGGTTTGCAGCTTTTATCTATTTTAGCATGCTGACTGGAATCTCTAGTTGATCCTGAGACCAGTGGTTACAGGAGACCCCTCTTCAGACTGTTTTCCCCAGGCATAGTACAACTGTGGTACAGGGTAGGGAAAGGGCAGGGAGCATCTGAGGTAAGCTTTTTGCATTAGCAGTATGTCACTTCAACTGTTGGAGTAAGACAGTAGGAAAGAAAAGGCTTTGGAGGAGAGCAGATGAATTAATCTGCCTGCAACCTTTGCTGAACAGCAGACAAATGTGTCTGTTTTACCTTATCCCTGTATGGCATAGGGTTTCTAATGAAGACACTGCATTTTTGGAACTGCTACAGTTGAAGAGTGATGTGCCTGTTCTCCCTACTTGAAATGCCCCACAACCATTCACATTTGAGATTTCTAGAATCCTGGTCACAGTTTGGTAGTTCTGGGAAAATCCCAGGATTGTCAGCTATACAGGGATTGTTTCATTAATGAGTACTTCTCCAGAAATTGAGAAATCATCTAGATTTTTTGCTTAATTTAAGATTTGACTACATCTTTGAGAAATTACCTGTGAGGAAAGGCTGACAGGTTGATACAGCAAAGCTTGGGGCTGTAGCAGGTGACCAGGATTAGGCATTTTCTGTTCTACGTAATACCTTACCTGATATCTTGAAATATTGGTCAGTTTGTGAAGGTTTTTTTGCTTGGAGGAGCTGCCAAGATCTGTTTCTCTGCTTCTGTTTACATCCTGCAGGGTTTCTGAGGGTGTTCTTTGTCTCTGGAATCTCTGCTTCAAAGAGGCACAGCAAGTATCTATTTGCAAACCTTTCTTTGAACCTACACTGGATCTCACTGGCATTCTCTTGTGCTGCATGGCGAAAACTTGGGCAGGAAAAGACAATCAGACTTCCTAATATCAAGTTGTTGTCCTGGTTTCAGCTGGGATAGAGTTAATTTTCTTCCTAGTAGCTGGTACAGTGCTGTGTTTTGGATTTAGGGTGAGAATAATGTTGATAACACTCTGATGTTTTACTTGTTGCTAAGTAGCGCTTATCCTAAGTCAAGGATTGTTCAGTTTCCCATGCTCTGCCAGCAAGCAGTTGTACAAGAAGCTGGGAGGGAGCATAGCCAGGACAGCTGACCCGAACCAGCCAGAGGGATATTCCATACCATAGGGCTTCATGCCCAGTATATAAACTGGGGGCAGTTGGCTGTGAGGGTCAATCGCTGCTGGGGAACTGGCTGGGCATCCGTCAGTGGGTGGTGAGCAATTGCATTGTGCATCACTTGTCTTTCTTGGGTTTTTATTTCTCTCTCTTTTTGTTATCATCCTTTTCATTACTATTATTATTATTATTATTATATTTTATTTTATTTCAATTATTAAACTGTTCTTATCTCAACCCATGAGTTTAACTTTTTTTTGATTCTCCTCCCCATCTCACCGGGGAGGGGGGAGGAGTGATCAAGCAGCTGCATGATGCTTAGTTGCCAGCTGGGGTTAAACCACGGCAGTTGTCACCACAAAAATATAAGCGAAATATTTGAAAGTGTAAAATTGGGGAAATGGAATTTTAGTGAACAATTTAGTGAACAGTTATATGGCCTCCATAAATTCATCTGCTTGTGTATTCCATACAGTGCAGAAGTCCACAAATGGCAGGGAGAAAATAAGAAAAATGAGAAGGGAGTGTTTTTGTATCTACAGAATTTGTGAGGAGGCACAGGGAAGAAAAAATAGAAATAACATGATAACTGAGAGGGTGGCAGCATGCTAAATTACTTTTTGACATTGCA
Source organism: Gymnogyps californianus (assembly GCF_018139145.2). Classification (NCBI taxonomy): domain Eukaryota; kingdom Metazoa; phylum Chordata; class Aves; order Accipitriformes; family Cathartidae; genus Gymnogyps; species Gymnogyps californianus. Next base: position 69,291,580 of record NC_059472.1, read on the forward strand.
TCTGAACAGCTGCTAATTTTAATGATGCTTGTGTCTTACCTACCTGCAGGTAGGAACGGATAGCCCTTTCTGGCTATCTAAAAAGATCCTTGTCTTGTGTATAACACATATATGGCTGTCTTTGGCAGTTGAACAGTCAGATGTTACGGTAAGCATAGATAAGGATACCCAATAATAAGGATAAAATAAGTGTGGGTGTCTATGTTGTTTGAGAAATAATATATGGTCACTGATGGAAAGCAGTGCAATACATCTGATAAAGAAAGCAAAGCTCAAGTTGTGTAATATGAATGTTATAAATGAACATAATCTGAATATATCAGTGTGGTGGGTTGACCCTGGCTGGATGCCAGGTGCCCACCAAAGCTTCTCTATCACTCCCCTCCTAAGCTGGACAGGGGAGAGAAAATATAATGAAAGGCTCATGGGTCGAGATAAGGACAGGGAGATCACTCAGCAATTACTGTCAATGGGCAAAACAGACTCAACTTGGAGAAAAAAAAAAATTTAATTTATTACCAGTCAAATCACAGTAGGGTAATGAGAGGGTAATAAATGAGGGTAATAAAACCAAATCTTAAAAACACCTTCCCCCCACCCTCTTTTCTTCCTGGGCTTAACTTTACTCCTGATTTTCGCTACCTCCTCCCCCCGAGTGACACAGGGGGATGGGGAATGGGGGTTGTGGTCAGTTCATCACACATTATCTCTGCTGCTCCTTCCTCCTCAGGGGGAGGACTCCTCACACTCTTCCCCTGCTCCAGCGTGGGGTCCCTCCCACGGGAGACAGTCCTCCACAAACTTCTCCAACGTGAGTCCTTCCCACGGGCTACAGTTCTTCACGAACTGCTCCAACGTGGGTCCCATCCACGGGGTGCAGTCCTTCAGGAACAGACTGCTCCAGCATGGGTCCCCCATGGGGTCACAAGTCCTGCCAGCAAACCTGCTCCAGCGTGGGCTCCTCTCTCCACGAGTCCACAGGTCCTGCCAGGAGCCTGCTCCAGTGCGGGTTTCCCACTGGGTCACAGCCTCCTTCAGGCATCCTCCTGCTCCAGCGTGGGGTCCTCCACGGGCTGCAGGTGGATATCTGCTCCACCGTGGACCTCCATGGGCTGCAGGGTGACAGCCTGCCTCACCATGGTCTTCCCCACGGGCTGCAGGGGAATCTCTACACCGGTGCCTGGAGCACCTCCTCTCCTTCCTTCTTCTCTGACCTTGGTGTCTGCAGAGTTGTTTCTCTCACATATTCTCACTCCTCTCTCCTGGCTGCTGTTGCCCAGCAGTTTTTACCCCTTCTTAAATATGTTATCACAGAGGTGCTACCACTGTCGCTGATGGACTTGGCCTTGGCCAGCAGCGGGTCTGTCTTAAAGCCGGCTGGTATTGGCTGTATTGGACATAGGGGAAGCTTCTAGCAGCTTCTCACAGAAGCCACCCCCCACCGCTACCAAAACCTTGCCGCACAAACCCAACACAATCAGATGCTATAAATAAGCAGACCACAACAGCATTTACAACTGCCATACTGGATTTTAGATATGCCCTTAACTTCTGCGTTTTCTGGATCTTTTCAGTACTTGTATCTTTAACATTGCTTTCAGTGGAGCTAAGATGTTACAACTGTCAATCAATTTTAATTTTGACCAAAACCCACCTCCAAAACAGTAAATTTTCTCTGTTGGTATTTGATATCTTCATAGTCACTGCTTCTGGATGTGAGACTTTTATGGCTGACCTTAGGCAAACACTAGTGCCAAGACATGCTTGTGATGCGTCATGCCCTTCCTCTTGGTGTTGTAAAAGCTGTATGACTGAGGTGGCAAAAATAAAGGGGAAAAAAACATTTTGCTACAACAGAGAAAGAGAAAAAGGGTAATGTTGAAAAAGAGTAAGGTCAAAAGATAAGTTAGCATAGCTAACTTCACCAGCTAAAAACACCAGCAGAGAGTCCTTGGACCAAAACATTTAAAAATTATTCAGCAGCTTAGCTATTCAGATATATATTTAAGTGTCACAAGAAAAGTGCCTTTGGAATAATTTTTGGAAAGCAGTATACTGAGGTCTGTACCACAGCACAATTTTTTTTTCAGTGGACAGAGTACTGCTTGAGCCAACAGGTAAAGAAATTGGCAGAAGACAAGATTATCACTGTTAACACTAGTGGCAGGGAAGCAGGGTGGCAACAAATAGCAGCAATACCTTTAGAAACACACTGGATAAGGAAAGTCAGCAGGACTGATCCAAGGAGATGGTCTAAATGCAATTTTAATGCTATCAGCACTTACGTGATAGTTCTTCTTGAGCAATGAAGGGACCTGAGGAAAAGGCACTGGAGTACTTAAGTACCAGTCCCATGAACCAACAGATCTGAAGCCAAGCAGCTATCTGCCTTCCTGTGAGGTGAAGGCTGCAGACGGAGAAGAAATAATCATCTGCACCTGGAGAATCATGCTTAACCAGCTCCCCTGGTCAGAGAGCAGCAGGGGAAGGTCCCTGCTGAGGAAATACAATTTTTCTGGTTTTGAAGCCTGGATGAACCCCCTTCTCCCATATGTTAAATGTAAGGGTCTCAGCAACAGTATTTTTCAGCTTATACATGTGTAGCACAACTAATTCTTATTGCATTTAAGAATCTACTGAAGCTTCTCTTCTTTGAACCAAAAATTTAAATATGGAATGTCTATTCTTATTAATAATATTTGTATATCCTCTAAGTGGTTTGTCTACACATTGATTAATAATTATTAATTTACCTCAAGCATTGTAAGTCTTTGAAAAGGATCTGAAAAGACAGCATCTAAAAATGAAAATGGAGGCTCTGTCACATGGAAAAATTTGTTATCTACAATAACTTTCTAAAATAATTTCCTTTCTGCAATGAAACATTACACATTGAAATAGACACCATTTAAGAATTGATACATTTATACATTCAATAAATACTAAGCAGTCAGTTGTGATGTAGCTAGCAATCAGAGAAAAATGATATATCTCAGTCATTTCTTAATAATTCTAATTGCTTGGTAGGACGTTTGCAAGTTATTGGGTTAAGATACACGCTGCTAACTGGTATTGGAAGTTTGTTCGTTTACCAGCTGAAGAAGACAACAACTCTCCAGTGTCCTATACAAGAACGAATTTTCTCAAAGGTCATCTGTAACCAAGTAAAGCTCCAACACAGACAAGCCTGTGACTAGTTTCATTGTTCTTGCACTGTGTCAGCTAAATCAGGTCTTCAAAGGATTTGGTTTATGTGTTGGTAGTAATATTAGTTGTCACAAAAAGTTTGTCCTGAGTAGATAAGACCTTCTTTGGGCAAATATTCTTAGGTCAATCGCTTAGCCTGTCACATCCTAAAGGCATCACCTCATTTTGTACTGTCATAGTTCACTTCCAGTGCCAGGTACGGTGTAACCTTATACTTGTACCTTAATGAAATGTTTGTCATTACCTTGTCATGGTTATAATTTCCGAAATGATTTGGGGTTTTTGTTTTGTTTTGTTTTGTTTTTAAATGTCTTAGTTGCAAAGTCAGTGAAAAGTAGGTTCTGATTTTTTTTTCCCTTCTTTTCACCCCCTGCGGTAGTAGTTTCTTACAATGAGACAGTTATTTTCTGGTCAGAAACTCTTACCTCCTTCACATTCTATTTAACTTGAAAACCAGCTGGGACTTCAGACTTGTTCTTAAGTTCAGCATCTTGTCATATACTTGAGTACACTTTGATTGATACAGATACAAGGTTCATGTAACCATACAAGAAAAACATTATAGACTCATGGAGAGGCAATTGTCATCAGTAAGCCCATGTACCTGGTCTGAGATGAATTTCCAGATCAAAATGTGTATTTCCTTTTTGCTTTTTGACAGAGAGTAGTACTTGACAGGTTTCTAGTTCTTCAGAAGTCTCCTGATGGCTGGAAGAAGTGACAGCCCTCTGATCGGAATGGCGTGCAACAGGCTACTGTGTTCTTGTACAAATCAAAGCACTCTTTCAAACTTGAACCCTCTTTTCTGAGTTAGAAAAAGTATAGGGGGAAAAATGATCATTAAACTTTAAGTATCACAGATGAATGTTAAATATTCAGGTTTGGATGCACTGTGCAAGAGTCTTAGGCTGCCAAAGTTGGTGCAAATATCTTTTGGGAGACAGCAAGAAGGAAAACATTTTTTTGTATTTGATAATATATTGTTAGCAGCATATGCGGTTTCTCAAATATTTCTTTGACAATTTTGATAGAACTAAAAAATTGCAAAGACTTTCTTTCTTGCAATATCTCATTTATTCAAAAGACAGGCAAAATTTTAAAAATCATGAATAATTTTAAGATGAAAATGGTTACCTCTTCCCAGGGTGCAGAATGGACTCTCTTTTTTTCTTTTAATTTTTTTTTCTTTTTTGGAAAAAAAAAAGTTTTTGTAGACTTTTTAAAAAATGTTTGTAAAAATAACCTAGCATTTCCTGTCAATTTTTAAAGAATTTTCAAAAGCTGCTGAATTATGTTTAATTAACAATTTTCATCAAAGTTAGTTACAAACACTGATAACGGTACTATGTAGATTTACGTTCTTTATTTTCATACGGTTATTATGTAAATAATAAGAAGCATTGCATTTAGTGCTTTGGAATTGTGTTATTTTGATCAAGAGTGCATGTGCATGTCAAAACGTACAGACATATACTGTGGTTCTTGAAAGAGATGTCACACAACACAGAAATCACACTTGGCTTCAGCTGCTGATACTTCTCATTGTTTATGGCTCTCGAAAGGAGCCCTGTAACATACAGACAGGCCAGGGATTACTAAGGATCTAACCCAGGGTCCAGCCTTATGAAGCACCACCACAGGACCTTAGCCCTGCTTTATGGTATATTAATGTTGTTGGGCTGCGAGAGAGTACATTAGCTAACTCTATGCAGGACAAGAAAAGTAAAACCAGACAGAAGTGACATTGTTGACAGAGAAAAAAAGAGGAGCGCTGGAAGCTGATCACTCATTAAGACTAAGGATCAATGTGTTTCAAGGCTGATACTTCCCCACTTGACTAACAACTCCCATACTCACAGGGGTGGTGAGCATACTGATGCTTTGTATAGTAGTTCATTAATCCACGAGCATGCCATCTATGCTGGGTATTAGGTAATATATGTTTAAAATATATTTAAAATGAAAATGGAAATGTTGTGTACTCAAAAACTACATTCAATCCTGCTTGCAGAAACTCTGTCCGTGGTAAAAGATACCCAAATAAAAACGATTCAATGGAGACATGTGGACATTTTAATTGTCCTGGCATGAATCTGGGATGATAGATGACTTAATACCTAAACTTTTTTCCTTAGGGCTTTTGCAGTCCTTTTTTTTAATGCAGGGGTCCCTTCCTACTTATTTGGACTGTGGTTACGGCACCCCAGATTGGGTGTTGATTGGTAAGAAATTGAAACAAATTGGAGCGTATTGCTGGTGGTTTGGATTGAGCCATCACAATATTTGAATGAAGCTTTGGGATAAGCTCAGGAATAAGCTTGCTACCGGAGATGAAATATTCACTTAGCTATTGTCTGTTATTTATTTATCTACAAAAGGAAGCAATTTAGTGGGATATGGGGATAAATTTACCCATCTGAATTAAGTAAACACCTACCTGTTTGGGTACGGGTGCAACCTGTCAGCTCTTTCTGCGTTATTCTGATGATAAGCATGTAATAAGGAGGGCAATAGAGTTGAATGAAGGAATCTAGCAGATGAGATGACAACCAGATTATATCAAAGGTTGTTTTTTGGAGTTGCTTAAAGGATTGGCTGACCAAGTCTTGTGTGATGACTTAGGCTTGTGTGGCAGAGTGCAGTATCTTTTTGAACAGGCCTGATATTTTCTTTATTGCCACTTAAACAAGGTTTCATTGACCCAAGATAACTGGCAGGAAATGATTATTTGTATTCTTTAGAAGAAAGCTTGCAACGCAAGTCTTTTTTTCCAGTTGGTACCAATTTGGTCTGAAGCATACAAAGAAACTGGAAGACATTCATTGACATGTGCAGGCATGAGAGCACAATGCTCAAAACTGTTTTACCAAGATTATAGTTAGAGAATTGCCACCTCCAGTTTGGGGAGCCCAAGGGAAGTACCTGTTACATTACTTGTACCACAGTCTCCCTATGACTCAGTTTCCCATGTTTAGTAATGATATTTGACCAACTTCATGGAGATCTCTTGAAATCTAGGGTTGAAATGCCAAATACTGTCATTACCGAGGAGCAGAAGATAACCATAATTTCTTTAACTGAAATTATAAAGATAATTTAGTATGAAAATATTGATTTTTCACGTAAGACAAAAGAGGGTGGAACGTCACCTTTTTTTTCTCACTAGCATTTAACAGGTTTTTCTAGGGACCTGGGGCACTGGGTGGGAAACCGAAAAAAGAAAATGTCAGTTTTTACATACAGAATTCCCCAAGTCAAAACTGATTCAGATGTCTCATACTCATCTCCCCAGGTGAGAGGAGATTTTCTCCACCAAAGTGTCAAAAGCACTGAAAAGAGCTAATTTTACTAGGTTTGCTTTATGTGTGAAATAAAATGTTCCACATCGCCCTGTTTAACAGTACTGAGACAATGCCCATCTGTTCTAGCAATGGGGATCTCTCTGATGGAATGTCTCCCCTCTATTCAACATACATAAACATCATGTGGAAATTGAATTCTTATTGTAACTGGTAAACAATAGGATTTTAAAAGGTCTGAGGATAAGATTAACATATTGTTACAATAGTAAAGTTTGATGTAAACAATTCTGATTTCTTGAGAGGGTTCTTCATATAATATCTATTTTACATGTGATACAAACCCCGACTGAGACTGTAAAAAAAGTTGTTATCGCTCCAACATTACTTTCTAATTAGCCAACAAGAACAATTAGGAAATGTTTCAGGTAACTTTAATCTCTCTTCCTGGCTACACATTGTTTATTTTTTATGTCAACAAACACATGTTGATATTTTAAAACAGATCTCTGTATGCTAATTTTCCTATTTCCCCATCTAAAAGACTATAGCTTCCTGACTGTTAATTCCAGTTGACAGTGAATGGTTTTGTTTCTTATTCACCTCAAAATAATGTATTGTTCTGAAGTGATTTATAATAAACAGTATCTAGGAAAAAACTATGAAGCTGATCAGTTTTGACAACTAAAAATACATTATTAATGGAATAATAACATTGGAAGCATCTTGAAAACAAGCTGATTGTGAGGAGTTTATTTTTCTGTTCAGACCAAGATTCATTCTTCTAGTTTAGAGATACTTCTGGGTGGACAGGTCATTACAGAGAAGAATGCCAAAATTATTGCATGTTAGAAAGTCTTGTGATGCTGCCTGTCAAATATAGAGTGATAGGTACACTTAAAATAAAGTCAGATACATTATTCCCATTAAAATCCACTTTTACAATATCTGATTTGACATATAGAACAGATATTTTAAGTGGGTATATATGTCAGAAAGTGAAATTGCCTTAACTGCTTGATTTTACTTAATGGTTGTTGATGAAAGATACCATTTTTTTTCCCTCTATGTACAGTCATATATGAATATAAATACTGGAACAAATATTTGAATAACAATGCAGCTCAGTGCATCTCTCTGGCATTTTTGCTATTGAAGTAAATGTAAAGCTAAACCTTGAAGTGAAACTACGTATGAATTCATCCTCTGCAGTTGTAACAGAGGACAAGTAGTAATATAAATTTGCAATATGCTTACTCATGCATTTAAGGTATAGTATCCTTGATATGATTTGCATACACAACACAGTATTTAAAGCTCATATTTTAAGTCAGGATGAATTCTAAGCTACTGTTGTTATGTAACTCACTAAAAATATTTATGCCAATAGCCAAATTATGATGTCTTAACAGCCGTTCTCAAGGAAGACCAGTTTACCATCGTTATTGGATTTTATATTAATTATAGTATGTACATTATTGAATTTGCTGAAGTGCTTTGCTGGATATTCTCCAAACACTAACAGCCAAATGAAATTATATAAAGAGGGTCAGCTATATTTAAGGGTATGTGAAAGTGCTTTAGAGTCTGGTTATAATTAAAGAGGTTGTAAACCAACACACAGAGTTCAAATGTCACTGCACACCTATGCTTTCCTTAACTTACATAATTGGAAGCAATTTATCAAGAATGACTCAGTGAAATTTGAGAGCTTGTTAAAAGATACACCCAAAATCTTTAATAAATGTTTTTGCAATTTTAAGTAATAGAAAAATAGTCATGTCTGTCATATTCTTCACAAAACACTGTGCATAAAATGCTTCTCTAAATGCACTTAACATTGCTTGGATGAGAACAAACAACAGTAACAGCTTAAAAGTGATGTAGTTGAGAAAGATGAGCAAGCATACTTTATTCTCTTTCCCTAGGGCTCTTGGGCCTAACTTCTTTATATACTCTTATGAGTAAGTATGTGTTTATAAGGAAAAGGGTTGGTAGTCTACATGCTAGCATCATTGCTGCTTTATTCAGCATCTTTGACTGCTGAGGTATGAATCTACTAACCAGTGGAGAAGGCAGATTGCCAGGAGAAGGCAGATTTAAGGATGGGGAATGCCAGCAGAAAAATAATGTGTAAACTTCAGATTTAGAAGCTAATTTGCACAAATTTTCAGGGAAAGACTACTTGAACTAAACCTACCAGGATCTTTATCACTGGGTTATTCCAAAGGCAAATTCCTGTTTTTCCCATTTGATATGTATGTAAGTTAGAAAGCGAGTGTTTAACCCTTTTCTGCTGCAGTCTTATAGTATCATTAAAGCTGAATGGTCTACTTGAAAGCAGTTATTGTTTTAACAATTTCATTTAAAACTAGCAAAGCACATAAAACTCTAAAGTAGTTTGTAGGAAAAAAAAGAATTACTGTGAGAAAAAAGTCTGTTCCAGTTTATTTTTATTTTTTATCAAGTTTTTGGATTTATTTTCCTCAAAAAGAATTAATCCATAATCTCTTTTAAATAATGGATTTCATCATAAAATATCATAAACTGATCTTTTCCTCAACCAAAACAAAACCATGGTCCTTTGTGTTTCTGTGTTACGGCAAGGAAAGGAAATCACATTTAGCTTGGTGTGCTCTCACACTATACCAGCAAAGCCTGGAGAAAGAATATTCTGCATATTGGTAGATAAGTTCAGAAAATTAACTTCCATAGTTGTGACTATGAATATTTGAAGATGGTTTGCATTTTCAGCCAGTTGAGGAATAAAAAAAAAAATCAGTGACTTTCGTCTACAGTAGAAACTAAAGGTTTAGATCCATACATGAAATAAAATATACTCACTTAGATGATGACAAATAATTAGAAATGTGGATACAGTGATTTGTTAGAGGAACTGTTCTGACAACAATGTTGCAATTAAAAAATATGGATTATTTAATATTTTAAAAGGTGCAATTATTGTTGAAATTCTGCTCACGGAACAGATAAATGGTATCATTTCTTAGGCAACACTTTATAGAATATACTTACAGATGAGATGGCAAGAAGATCACTCAGCATCTATACTTATGTTTCTGTACTTAAAGGAGATCTCAATAAATATTTAACTTATATTCCTTTTTAAAGGTTAATATTCATTCTATACCAAGATGAGCCAGGGCAAATATTCAGGAACTTTCATGAATATACACCTGTAGAAAATGCAAAAACAGGCCTGAATGTGTGCGGGTCAGATCATTGTATGTCTAACTACCAATTTCCATGCACAATTACCCAGTTTCTGTGTGCCAATCCTGGTCTGCAGACAAACAGGCAAATCTGTGTGAGTGATCCCTTGAGCTGAAAATTTGGCCCTAAATGAATACATGGTGAATAATAAGCTCTACAAAGAATCTATATTTCTTTAACCAATCATGAACAATAAATAATGACAAATTTCATTTTTGAATGAAGAGTTCATTTGAAAGAGTAACAATCCAGTTCATTTTTATCATTTGAATAATGTTAAATGGCCAATGAATTTGATCACTTTATGACCATACCTAATGCCAAACAGGTGTAAGCATTGTTAAGGAAGAAAGGTACCAGTCTAGAGATGTGAATTGTATTTTTGGCTCTACACAGGCTTCCTGTGTGACCTGGGGTGAATTCAACTAGGAGCAGATTTGTAAGGAGTGAGTATAAATATCTCTGTTACGCCATTTCTTAACTTAATTAGTGATACTACTATTTTGTAATTTCATAGGGTTCCTATTTAGTTTCATTAGGGAGTGTTTGTAAAGTATTTTGGCTTTTGCAGTTGAATTTTTTTGAAAATCTGAATTTGAAAATGAAAAACAGACAGCAAAAAACCAAACTATAGAACATTAAAATATTACAGCAAATCTAAAATATTCATGAAACCAGCTTCTGTAACTTATCCCAAAAGTAATACACAAACTTCTTTCTCATAGGGTCTTTAAAATAAAGTTTTTCTTGTTATGTTAGTGGGATATGTTGCATAATTCACTTGCCAGCTCACCACTTCTTGCTTAAGAAGACATCATAAACAATGGTCTCTCTGCAAGTTGTATACCTCTTTAGCCTCTCTGTCACCATGTTGTCTTTTGCTGTATGCAATGCATATGCATATCCATACTAAAATATGTTAATACATATTGAGATTTCATTAAGAAAAATATGTTGAGAAAACATAAATATTTAACTGATACTGGGAAAAGAAAAAGTTGCATATGTGGCCTTAATTCTGCCCCATTTTTTCAATGAATTATGAGAGACTTTAATTTCAAGGTCATCTTGTATTTCTCAAGAATGAAATATAAAACCATATGCTTTTTTCCTGCTGAGGCAAATACAGAGTATCATGCAGTCCTTAATGCAGACAAACAATCATTTAAATAGTGGTTTTCAAAATATGCCACAGGTTAAATACAAAGGTGCAGAAATAGAGTATTTGCTGGCCTAATGTATTGATTTCTGCAATTAGATAGAAGTCTTCTCCCCAACTTAGTCTAAACAACTCTACATTAGTTGTTGTCAAAAATTATGTGGCATTAGCCTAAATTATTAGAAGACATGTTTGGGAAAAAGCATCTTGATGAACATTGGCTGGTCTGGTTCTACCCTAGGTGTTTCATACCCCCCTGACAGCGTAAAATAATTAAAAATCTGCTCTGCGTCACTCATGAGCAAGCAGAGTCAATATAACCAGTTGTCTGTTGAACTAACTTACTCTTCTAACACAGCCAGGGCGGGGGGACAAGGTTGAGGATCTTTAAATTATGATGGGGTCTCAATCAACTAGCCGTATTCAGCTAGTCACACAGGTGCCATCCAGCTCTCCCTTCCTAGAAGAGACTGGGACTGAATGTGTACGAACCGTCATGAAAAGAGAAAGCAGTTGAGAATGAAAAAGACAAAAAACAAATAAAGAGGATACATTTCAGTAGCAGAAAACCTTGTGTACAGTACATGAAGTCACTTGCAGCATTCGTGCATCTAAACCTAAGCCGCACATGTGAAAATGATTGCAGTGATTAATTTAATGTACTTTCCATATCTGAGTACTTCTTTTGTTCTCTTCCACTAATCCACATCTCCAAGGATTTATTCTTACCTTTCAAGCCTACATGGAGCCTCTAACAGCTACCATCTTTTACTTTCAACCTGTTACACAGATGGTCCCTCCATGCCTTTAAATCTGACATTTCCTTCCAGTATCATACTGGTCTGAAGTCCATCCTGGGCAAGATTTAAACCATGACCCAGTACAAGTTTTCCTGTGCATGTACACAGCACAGTTTTAAAATCTGATGTCACACAGCTCTTCCAGGGTTACAAACAAGAGCTTTTTACAAGTGGGGAGAGAACATTTCTACCTTCCTGCAAGCAACTGGCACTCTCTTCTTCCCCTGAAAGGATCCAATGAAAGAGACAATATTGCATTGCTGCTTTTAGGTAGAGAAAACTGTTTGGCAAGGTGAATCAGTGCGTGTGTGTGAGACAAAAAGAAGGAAAGAAAGAGAAAGACAGGGAGGGATGCCAGCATGTGTAATATATAAGTGTGTAAGAAAGGTAAAGGTAATACTGAAGTCAATATTTTCTAAACTTGTCTATGTAAGGCATGCAGTGTTTCAGAGATAAGAGCAGTTCAGTGCTGTTGATCAGATAAATGTTGCAATTGACCTAGTTTGAGGAAAGATGAATTGTCAGGCAATTCCTAACTCCATTAATGGGTTAATAATTTTAGTATGCTATTCTTTTTTGAAAAGGCTTATTTAAATGTTTATCAGTTGTGCAAAGTGGAGCAGCACTGGAGATTCGCAAGGGAGAACTGATCATTGCCTATGCATGGAAGCGTTGTAGGAAGATTAAAATAACATTGAGTATATTCTGTAAATGAAGGAGAGAACTAAAAGAAGCCTCCAGAGTCCATTATAAATTTTAATAATACATCAAGGTAATGTAACTGAATAACCGATCTCTGAGGGAAGAAACACAACATTTGGCTAATATTACAATTTAAATTATGAAAACAAAAAGAGCTTTTAGTTAATCTTGTCTTTCTGCTTTTATTCTTGAGGCTCTTTTTTATTTTCCCTGAATCCAAAACACCATGTAAACAAATAAAAGTACGGGAGAAAATAAACAGTTTGGCATCTCAGTAGATTAATTAATGCGCTTCAGCCTTGGCACCAGTAGGCGAAAATTATGTGCATAAATAATATCACTAATTAAAAAGATGCAGATTAACATGCAAATAATGTTAATGAGGATCTGCAATTCCAGAGTGGATTCGCATAACATCAACAATTTAATGGGTTGGAAGGCTTGTGTTTGCATTACATTAATAAATTTCAAAGACCTTGCATAAAAAAGTTCTGTTGGAGCCTCTGTTTCCCACTTGTGAGTTGTAAATTCTGTGGGCAGTAGCAAACGCTCATCGGCAGATGCCAAAGTCATTATCTCAAAGACTGTTGAGATGGTGCCATGTGCCAGTGTGACCAGCTGTTGGGAACTGGGCAGTAGGCACTGCACTGTGCCAATTATTCATATTATTTGGGTAGTCTTGATATTTATTTAAACTGATTAATATTTTGTGCTCTGCATCTTGATCTGGAGGGAAATCATTTTAAGCAAGCAAAGTTTTAAAAAAATCTTATTAGCCTTTGATGTGTCATGGATGGTTGAATGCATAATGGAATTGATTAAGCAGACGTAATTTCTAACCATAGGCAAAAACAATATAAGATGTCTTTAATGATGTCATATAATGTCGAGATAAAATATCACAGGATCAAACTCCAAATGAATCGTAATAACCCAGATTTTACTGAAAAATGAGAACTGTTACACTGCAGTATCCTTTTTCACTCCTGAATTGGGGAATACTCCTCTGAGGACACTTCTTACAGAAAGAGCAAAGGCTAAGAAAGATTAGAGCAAACTCATTTTTAAATGCCATGTAACTCTTCATTAATTTTCTTTCCTATTCTATGATAATTGCTGTCCATTCCACACCCAGTCATTCTGCTGTGGCTTTGAGACACCACGACACACTGGACAAAGCAATTTCCTAAAGATGGACCGCTATAACGTGCTAGAATTGTCCATCTGTGTAAGCTCTGTCTGAATGACTCAGGAATCAGAGTTCCCTCTTGTGTACATGGAATAAGGTTATCAGCTGCACAAAGTGGTAGAAACAAGAAGCAAAACTTCCAACTTAGAACGTTTCTTCACATGCCTAAGACTTAACAAATGAAGACAAAAAGTAAAATTTTGTATTTATACCTCTTCTGCCTCTCCAAGTCACATCTAGACCTTAAAATTATTGTCATTTATGAAAACTTTGCAAAGTGATGTAAAGGTGAAGAAAGTCTGAATAAGCATTTTGCAAAAGAAAAAAAGTTGTAAAGCAAGGAAAGAAGTGTATCTCTGCTGCAGCCAGACAATTTCTAAATTTAAAAAAAAAAAAAGAAAAAAAAAGAAAAAAAAGAAAAAAAAAAAAAAAGAAAAAAGTTTACGTTGCCTTGCCTGAACTTGTTATGTATCAAATCTTTGTTCTATGAACATCTCTTCCCTTGCAGCCCTCACTCTTGCAATAGCCTCAGCTCCTGCCTTCCCCACGTTTAATGGCACCATCAATGGACAAGAACTTCATGCATACTGAGTGGCAGGTGGCCAGACTGGAGAGTACATAATGGCTGAAATTTTACTCTACCAACACTCTGTTCAGAGCTCTTCTCTATGTGAACATCGATTTTCATGAAGCATATGGACATATTCAAAATAATACTTGAAATTCTCTTTTTACCATGGCTGAGATGATTGGCAAACATGTTCCAGAGTTATTGGAGATAGAGGCGGATTCACAGCTGACAAAGAAAAGGTGTGACTGAGTAATTGTTATTTCTTTAGAAAAGCAGGTTGGAAGTGTGATCATACTTTATAGTGAGAGTATTGTAATTAAGGTACAATTAGTTTGGGTTACTGTGCATTTATACTGTAATGTTATTCTTGATACCTGTAGTTACTACTAATTTCAATATATAATAAAAAATAGTGATATAAATGTAATTTAGTAAATATAACAGGATTCTAACTGCATATCTATTAAAGAGAAAAAAGGTAATACATATATGGATTAATGTTAATTATATGTTGATAAGAACTATCACGACAGAAACACATTACAATTTATAATTACATAAATTACAGTATTGTAAGACTACACCAATATTTCTAACCCTCAAGCACAAATTTTAACATCTAACACTTCAGCACGCACTGTAAAAGTAGTGGATCCAAATACATTTTATGTATTTATTTGAAGAAGTTTTATGGGTACTATATAAATACAAGCTTTCAGAATAATCTTGGAACAAGACAGTATTTTTCAAATCCAAGTTAGTATATGGAAAACTTAGTCGGTGTATTCACACATAGACAAAGAATCTGTGCTTTTTGTAGGTTTAAATCTTTATTGTAAAATTATAAAGTAACATTATTTTGTCTGTAGATATTGTGTGGGTGAACATTAGGTTTTGGAAGATCTGCTGTATATACTCAATTAAGAAATAAGTATAATGCTCAACATCAACCAATATTTATCCAAACTGATATACACTTTTCAAATAAAACATTGTCAGAAAGATTGTCAAACTGCCACGTGCTATGTTTAGAGACTAATCAAATATGACTAAAACTAAAGCTCTCAGAAAGGCTGAGCAGTATCTTGAGCCTGCTTTCACAACACACACATACTTGAGTATGAAAGTGAACAATTCAACATGATCATTTCACAGAAGATGTTTGAAGACTTTAGTTGGCTTTCCAGGGAAAAGGGAAAAAACACACAGCTTGAAAAGCTGTGAAATGGAGCAGTTTGTACTTTGGCTTTGTCTGATAATAACATAAGAAAATAAAAACAAATTAAAAATAATTATCGGTGTCTTCTGTGTCTTCCAAGTTCATCTGGTATAACAGCAACACATTGGGTACTAACATGTATTGCTGCTTCCCAAACAATGTCTATCACCTAACTTCCTTAGTCAGAAACAAGAGCTGACATACTGACTTCCGCAACTTTGATGCAAACAAGCGAAACAGAGCAAGTGCCAGTAATGTTTCCTTAATTTGTGATGCTGTCTTTCCTTCCTCTTTACTACTGCTGTCAGCGGAGCAAGTACAGCTTTGTTAATAGCTCAATTGCTTAGGAAATATGCCTCAACCCTTCCTTAGAAAGACTAAGGATAAAAGTGTGAATAAGGCTTAACCTTCATGAAGTGTTTGTCCATTGGCCTTCCTGTTGAGACTGCCCCAGGGTGCTACTGGGTGCCAGTTAGAGCAGTAGCTGCTTTAAAGACCTTTCATGTTATTCGATGTGTATGCTCTGCCCTAACATGGCACATAGACCTGGTCTTTGGCTACTGGGAATTTTGGAACCTTTGATGGAACAACTTTTTTTCTTCTTTTTTTTTCCCTTTGAAATTGCTATCCTAACTGTAGCCATCATAACAGATGTATCACACTCCAGTTTTTACCAGTTCACTTTTTCCACAGGCTATTTAAAAAACCCCTGCTAACTGTGATTCAGATTCCTCTGTATCACCCAGGAATAAGTACTTTCTCATCAAAATATAAGGATTTTTTCTTTTTTCCACTTCACTGATATTCACTGTACCAATGTGTAGTTCCACTTGGACTCTAAGAAGAGATCCAAAGAGAGCTAATGGTGATGTTTGTGTCTGCTCAGCTATACAAATATCACTTTAAATATCCTACATGTATTCATAAGTCTATAGTCAAGGAAATAAACACCACTACTTTTATTGAAAGAAAATCAGAGCTGCAAAGACAAGGTCAGATGTCGGGAAATGGTAAAATACAAAGTAAGTGAAACCTTATCTCTGCCTTCTCTACTATGATCTTTTCATTATTTCTGTTCTGTAATTAAAAGACTTACATTATCAGTACAGTATTGGTACAAATAGAATATTAGTAGTTTACAATGCAAAGTGTAGCTTTAATTGGGCATAATTCTGAGAATAACAGTCTTTACTATAGGCAAACTAATTGCAAAGACATATGGAATGAATATTCCATCCAGTCTTCCATTTTTTTAATGTGTAGAATACAGTTAATTAAGAGTTAATAGTTTCATAGAAGGTGATCATCTCAGTCCTCCATTGCAAGTGTGATACATAAGCAACAGGAATAAATCCATAAAACATTAAATATTTATCCCTAAAAAATGAGCCCTCCTTATGTATATAGATTAGACTTCCTGTTCAAGCCGTGTCTGGCATAGAACACAGGAATGGATAAAGAGGTAGGTCTAAACCATTTTTCTCTTGACCCTGTGGCAGAGTTGGTTCAAGTATGACTGAAATATGAATCAAATCTCCCAAATAGCTGCTTGAATTTATCTAGGTAGGACTGACTTCCTAGTGTCCACTCCATTAGCCAAGGACTGCAACTTTTTGGATTTCTGTACTCATGCTTCTTCCTGCGCTACATGATTACTAAGAACAGTGGTTGAAGAAATACAGAAGGTTCTTACAAGACTGAGTAAAACTCAGTGTCAATAAATGTAAAGTAATGTAGATGGATGAAAATGTTATTTTATTTATACCTGCATTCTGCCAGGCTCTAAATCAGCTATTGCCACTCCAGAAAGCAGCATACACATCAGTCTCTAAAACTACAATCTGAACATTCATCAGCAGTTAAAAAGGCAATGTAATTATAAGGAAAGAAGGTGCAAACAAAGAGATCATAATCGTAACACCAAACAAATGCATTCTGCAGCCATGTCTTGCATATTTCACACAGCTCCAGTCGTCCAATTTCAAAATAACCATATAAGAACTAGAGAAGCTACAGAGGAGGTAGAAGTCCCGTAATACCTATAAGATGAGAAACAAAATAGAATAGAGTAGGGAAAAGATGGCTAACTTGAGATGTGAGAATTTTATAAACCTGAAAGCCTTGAAGGTGATGAATAAGTTATTCCCTACTCCTGATAAGCACAAGACTTAGCCATTGTAGAGTTGCCAGTGAAATTAGCAGCCAACAAAGTGAAGAAAGGTTTTTTACACCACAAGTAATAAAACAGGGGAATTGCTCATCACAGAAGGTCAAAAATATAAATGGCTTCTGAAAGGCTAGGCACACTGCTAAAGGACAGGTCCACCTCAATTGCAAAGCCTGACAGTTTAGATAGAGACTCCAGCTCTAAATAATCAGCACGCAAGCAATTTTTCTAAGTTGGAAGCTATGCCAGGCAATTGGATATATTTGCCTGGTATCTTATGATCTTTAAGTATGTGCTACTGACCACTCTTCAAGGAAAACATGGCACAAAAAATATCTTTGGTCTAGGCAATTTGGCTGTTCTTCATTGCCAATGTTAGCCTCAAGTGGGTATGCTTTGGTATGTAAGTAATCTATTCCTGAAGTCTTTCTTGAACAATACGGGAATCAAATTTCTGTCATATCTATAAGTATGCATTCTAGCTTTGCCATACACAAATGTTAGCTTCTTTAAGACATACATTCTACTTAAATCCCATGTTTTTCCTATTAATGAAGACTAAACCATGGCTCTGAATCACTACTATGACTTCTGTAATTCCTTTATAACTTCACTTGTGTAAAAATTGGAACAGTACAACAGCAAGTCAATCCCAGATTTTCATAAGCTCTGAAAGAAGCTAGTAGTGGCATGCATATTCCTCATAGAATAATACATATCACAAATTAACACAAGATTTATGACTTAATTAGAGCAGCAATGACCACTGCATGGAACCTCTGAACTTCAATGTGCTTCCCAGGTTCGGAAAAGTATTGCTATTTATATAAGCCTAATGGTTTAGAATTTAAATTTCTGTTGTATGTAAGCAGGGACATAAATGTAAGGCTATTACGCTAAGGTACTGAGTAACTTAACCAGCCAAGTATCACATTTTAAGTTTGATGGTATAGGCAATAGATCCTTTTGTTAACAATAAAATACAAAATAAAGAATGTAGAACATAAACCACAGACTATAGAATGTAATATGCAATGTATGAATTTGAGGGTAGTTTTCTATGACTACACAGTACTCATAGCCATAGAGTTACGAAAACAGTACTGGGGAGGCCCTGAGAGTTCACACTTTCATGTGAAAGCAGAGGAAATTATATATGTGTTATTCCTCGCAGGTGTTTGCTTACCAATATTGAGAAACCTCCAGAGATCTATTTCAGTGCCTTATTAGTATTGAGTGTTTTCCTGGTGTCTAACCTAAATCTACATTGCCATAATTTATTTCCATTGCTGCGTGTCTTATCTCTGAGGCACAAGGAGAACAGTTTATTCTTTTCATCTCTATACTTTGACATAGTTGAACACCTATCATATCTCCCCTTGGTTTCCTTTTTCTAGACTGAACCGTCCTGACACTTTCAACATCCTTGCTGTCCACTGCCTCAAAAGAAAAAAAATATGAAGGGTTTAGAAGGGCATGAAAAGTCTCTTCACTTTGCCCAGTTAGAGCAATGATCAGACACAACTTTACTCTTTACATCTCTAAATCAGAGAGGCTGCAGTGCTTGAGCACTTCCTCCGTGACAGGCAGTTCTGGGAGGCAACAGAGCAGCTCTTTCCCCCAGGAGAAACTAGCAGTTAGAGTAGAAAATGTAGCTAAATGGGACTCATTGCTAAAGGTCCCTACAGTTTTGATTAAAACACTGGGGGCTGACAGGCTTTTGTCTGTAGTAAAGATCATACAGTTACTCTCATCTATGAGTCTTCAACCACCAGAAAGAGAAAAAAAAACCCAATACTTTTCTGGGTGCTGGTTAGTCATGACTAATGAGAGACTAATAGAGACTTGCTCTACCCTGCAACGTGGGCAAGTAGAAATTACCTCCTTTACTTCCCCTCCACCCCACCCAAACCACCCAACTTAGACTTGTCAATACCCTTCCTCTGCACACTCACTTGAAATGAACCTACACGAAGAAAAGATCCCTATAAATCTCATATTATTGTATACAGTAGCCTGGTTACCACCAGAGGGGCAGAACATTTCTGCTCTACGTGATGAAGAATATTTGGGATTTACCTTCCCCAGCCAGTACAAATGTCAGACTTGGACCACCTGCATTACAAGTGGGATTTCCAACCCCCTTCATGCCCCTGAGAGGCGGCTATATAAAAGACAGCCATGAGGTTTTGGATTGGAAATATATATATATATATATATATGTATGGGTATACACATATGGGTATACACATATGGGTAGATACAAATACGTATAACATACACATGACATACACTATATGTATGTATGTATAACATACATGAGGAACAGAAGTTGTGCTATGTTGGATGTTCTTTAGTTTCAGCTCCTTCTTAGGGTCTCAGGAAGATAGACATTATTTTTCCTTGGTTTTGGATCTCAGATGAGATTAGAGAAGATTTGTTTGCCAAACTGCTTACGTTAAGGCGGTTGTGGCACATAAGGCAGGATTACAGGTGCTGATATGTCAGACACGGAGGTGTCTAGTGAGTGTAGGCGCACCAAGTGTGCAGTACAGTCTTCCCAAGTAACCTTTATGCGTGATGGAGCCCTGCTGTCCTGGAGATGGCTGAACACCTGCCTGCCGATGGGAAGTAGTGACTGAATTCCTTGTTTTGCTTTGCTTGCATGCATGGCTTTTGCTTTCCCTATTAAACTGTCTATATCTCAACCCACAAGTTTTCACACTTTTGCCCTTCCAACTCTCTCCTCCATCCCACCAGGGAGGAGTGAGCAAGCGGTTGTGTGGGTCCTAGCTGCCTACCGGGGTTAAACCATGGCACAGGGAAATGCCAATCTTGTTATTACAGAGAGGGTTAACAGAATATTCCATATGTCTTTTGATGTCTTGACTGTCCAAAAGAAAATGGAGTAGAGGCAAATAAAGGAATACAAAAATAGGGAAAACTGAAAGAGCAAAATGTTTGCCCCATTTTGTTTTAAAATATATTTATACACATATGCAAAGCTTATTAAACCTGAATCTTTTGCATATAATTATGTATTACATTATAGAAAATATATAGGTAGAAGAAGTGTTACTAGCTGCAAGCTCCCTTTCCTCCTTCCTGGGAAACTTAAAGTTCTGACTGTTGTCAATGTATTAACATAAAGCCCAAAATAGCCCTTTAGATCAGTTTAGGCCGTTTGGAAGTAAGCTGAACATGGTGCTTCATAGAAAAAACTACTGCTGAACAAACCTAGTTCAAACTGGACGTTGTTTAAGTTACTTACTTCCATCTTCAGAAAACAATCTGAAGAGTTCCTAGTAGATTTTAGTAGCTTTTTGGGAACAAAGTTGAATAAGTCAATAAGAAACTGTGAGACTGATGAAGGAAAAAGTTGGAGCAGCCAAGAGGGAATAGCACCTTTAATAAATCTTTACTATTTTTAGGCCACATTTTCTGTCTTTTGGGTATATTTTTCCCATATTCTGTTGCCAAAAATCTAAATTACATCTATTTTAGTATATTTTTTTTTATTTGTAGGCCTGTACAGAATGACACATTAAAGTGAAGAGGACATTTCCTAACTGACGATTCATTCTGAGTACAAACCGGCTGCAAATGAATGGGGAGCAGAGATACTCATGGGTTTTTAAAGTCAGAAATCAGAGCAAACAGATCAGGAGAGTTTTGTTTGTTGTTTGTATTTTAGGAAAGCACTGGGTTTGATTTAGGAGGCTTTGATCTAGGCCCATTATCTGAGCTGTAATTCTGGCAAGAATAGAAATTCCAAGGTACATCCCCTAGAACAGATTTTGAGGTAAAAATACTGTGAGAACATTTCTGCAGTTTGTCTACCTATGCCTACCCTACCCGAGAGGCTGGAAAATCATAGTCTGGATAGTTTAGATAATGGCTGAATATATGGGAGATAATTTTGAAATTTCCTCTTTAAAGGGAAAAAAAAATCCAACAACTTTTTCTCCTTGGTCTGATTATTTTTCTTTGTTTTCTCACCTTTGCACATGATGAGTATGCATTTTAGTGCCAGTTTTTTGTAGATTTTTATCAGAAAACTCACCTTAAAGCATTTCCTCAGCAGCCCCCAATAGTAAAAATGGTCCTAATAACAAGGTCTAAATCCCAC
This sequence comes from Gymnogyps californianus, assembly GCF_018139145.2. NCBI lineage: Eukaryota > Metazoa > Chordata > Aves > Accipitriformes > Cathartidae > Gymnogyps > Gymnogyps californianus. The sequence goes on from NC_059472.1 coordinate 69,313,253, forward strand.
ACAGGTATGTTAATAACTGATTAACTGTATTTTCTTGCAAAGCCAAGGCTGGCTTTCTGCTTTGTTCTTTGCCTCTCATTTCTGCTGTGAGAAAGCTAAATGGTGCTGAGGGCAGCACAATCACCTTCTTAAGCAAGAGAGACAAACCCTGTGTGTCCCAAGCTCACAGCATCCATGTAAGGACCATCCTGTCTCTGGAGCCACTAGGACTTGATGAGATCTTTACCGCATTCACAGATGGCTAGGCATCTTGTGGGGAGATAAGGGAAGATGGGAAATAGAAGGGAAGTTTATGGAGTAGTGAGCAACCCCAGCAATAACAGAACAGGCTGCTTCTTTCCTTCTCTCTTCCTCTTTTCAATGTGTATTGTTTTGCATACAAAGTACATGCACTCATACTGGGAAGAAGCCAGGCCACAGAGAGATCTCAAATACTTTTGCTGAAGTCTCTTTTTCTTGTTCCTGAAATTCAGAAACCCCTTGTGATGTCTCATGTCTAGGGGAGTCATAATGCTACCTCTGTAAAACTATGTGACTACAACATTAGGGAGTCATCAGTGGTCCATGCTGTACTACGTGAGGCTGGCTCAGGCTCCATGAGGGCAGGGACTTTTCTGAGGACTAGCATTTGGTGTTAACCAGTATTACATCTTCTAAGAGCTAGAATCAGGCTATGTACAATTTAAGAGAGTTCATCTTTGCTCTCATCTAAGTAGGAAATAAGTGGAATGAATAAAATACTACATATTCTCACGTACAATTGTACAAATACCATGGTAAGTCACATCACAGGCAGTACAGATAAATATCGCTACTTTCAATATAATGGAGATTTCTTTGCTTCCACAGCCCCATACACTGTACCAATAAGAAACTTGGCTGTCTTTTTTCCTTTCCAACCATTTCTAATTATATCTATATCACACTAAATGATGCTGCTTACATCTCCACACAGAAAGGTGTCACAACCACATATTTCTTACAGTTACTGCCAAATATTAAAAAAGGAGAAGATAAAATTCAGACAAAAATGGTGTGAAAAAAAAATGTTAATGTTACAAAAGCAAATAATCAGAATCAGGAAATGCTGTAATTGAGGCTCCTCAATAGTTGAGTGATGAAATAAGCTCCAGAGAGAAAGCACAAGAAGTTTAATTTTATGATAGTGACGTATCATCACTAGCTGGCATGTGGGAGAAAACTGTTTTAGTTGAATAAAACATAAATTATGCTTGTTGCTTATTATGGAAAAGCAATAGATGCACTGTGTTAGTATTGTCTTACCAAGTTCATATTAACATGAGGTTTAAAAACTTATTTCTTTTAGATACCCTTGAAATGGCAATAAACAAAATGCAGAATGTTAAATGCTATTTGAATGTGTTTATGGGAGCTCTTTGAAAAATAAATTAATACAGAAAGAATAACAGATTGCTTAAAAATTTCCTGGTTCTTATGTGTCAGCTGCTTTTTGTGTACTGATTTCTAGAGTTTAGCTATACATCCATGGCGTGAAATGATTTGAAAGTGTTTTAGCCATGGTAGAAACTATGCATTTAGAGATGAACCCATTAAATTTGATGACACATTTGCTGCAGAATGAATACTGCCATTCGTTTTGTGGTCAAAAAGAAAGGAAGGATTCAGACGCTCTCACCAAATACCTGTGTAGCCTTGGGAAATGTTGAACTCAGGAGTTCAAATGTCACTTCTTCCAACTGCAGTTCCCATGCAATTCATTGCCCTTCTTATTGACTTAGACCTTGTGCCCTAAAGTAGATGACATTTAGGAAACAGCTTTCTTCTTCCCTCCATTTAAAAAAAAAGACAAACATAATCATATTACCCCACATCTCATGGAAGTCCAGTGTAAGACCCAACTTTCTAACATGATATCATTCCCAGTCTTAGCCACCTTGGGAGACTGACTTGCAGAGCTAACAAACCAGGTTTTGTTGTTCTCCCTCTAACAAGATCGAGAGGTAAAATCCAAGATTTCTCTTTAAACAGTCTCTACAGCGTGATTTGGTTCTCCAGAAGTAATTTTCCTTTTCTATTTCCCAATGGATAACAGAAGGCAATACGTATGTCAGCTACATCAGATGTGCATCCTAATGCAGATTTCTTTCTTTGTACTAATCTTAGTTAAGATCATCTCAACAATGATCTTGTTGTCTTGGTTTCAGCTGGGATAGAGTTAATTTTCTTCTTAGTAGCTGGTACAGTGCTGTGTTTTGGATTTAGGGTGAGAATAATGTTGATAACACACTGATTTTTTAGTTGTTGCTAAGTAGCACTTGTCCTAAGTTAAGGATTTTTCAGTTTCCCATGCTCTGCCAGCAAGCAGATGTACAAGGAGCTGGGAGGGAGCATAGCCAGGACAGCTGACCCGAACTAGCCAGAGGGATATTCCATACCATAGAACGTCATGCTCAGTATATAAACAGTGGGGGAGTTGGCCGGGAGGGGCGGATTGCGGCTCAGACATCAGTCAGTGGGTGGTGAGCAATTGCATTGTGCATCACTGGATTCTTTTTTTCTTTTTTTTTCCTTTCCTCTTCTTTTTTTGTTATATTCCTTTTAATTACTATTATTATTATTATTATTATTAATGTATTTCAGTATTATTATTGTTAGTATTATATTTTACTTTAGTTATTAAACTGTTCTTATCTCAACCCACGAGTTTTACCTTTTTTCCCAATTCTCCTCCCCATCCCACTGGGAGTGGGGGGAGTGAGGGAGTGGTTGTGTGGTGCTTAGCTGCTGGCTGGGGTTAAACCATGACAGCATACTCAACCCAGGAACTTTACAAAGAGACGAAGTGTTTGTCAGTCATATGCATTTATTTGCAGATAATAAGAATAAAAATAAGTAAGATCACTCGCAAGGAAATGATGACTTTAGCTCTGTCTGTGTGCACTTAGGGTTTTGGCACATAAGCTTTCCACTTGTGAAAAGTTTATATTGATTTTGCATGTGCACTTATATTGGTACGTGTAAGTATATCTTACGTGTCTTATACAAAGACATACACATAGTAGTCCAACTAGTAGCAAGAGCTGACCAGAAGAATGAAAGAAAGCCATTTTAAGATTTTGAGATAGATTTTTGCTCCATACTGGGTTTTTAACATTTTCAAAAAAATATTATTAATTTATAGATAATAGCTCAAGCTCTTGGATTTAGGAGGGATACAGGAGCAGCATGAAAAGTGGACAATTTTTGAGGTTAGATTTAATTTAGGGACTAGAACCTTTTTCTTTTTTTTTCTTACTTTCCAGCTCAGTGCCTGTGTCACTAATTTCTCTCACTCCCTTTTGCTTAATAAGAATTTTTTTGAAGTGGTTACATTTTTGCTTCAACAATACTTCAGGAAAATATGCTGATGAACTACTCTACTACTAAAATATCAGTTTTAGAAAGAAAGAAGGAAATCCTTTCCTCCTTTTTCTTAAATGATGGAGTTATTTTCCATTTATATCACAACTTCTTTGGTTTGGTTTCCATGCAGACTGATGGGATTTCATGCAGATTGGCATGATTTATTGACAGCTCTTGGTACCTCCTGTACAAAATGGGCAGTGCTGGGACACACTGCAACTTCTGATCTGGAAGCTGCATGTACATTTCCTGTTCATTCATGCCCATGACAACGCTATATGTTCATGCTATAAATATATATTGCATTAATGACGATGTTCTTAAATAATACATCCCAAGCAACCACTCTGAACTACTCTTTATAAATTCGTAACATGAGAAATCAGCCGTGTATGAACAAAATACAAAAATATGATTACTTTGAGCTTGAAAAAATCTTTGTAGGATAGATATGACTGTGCCATTCATTCAAGTCCTGAAAACACTTGAATAATAGTATCTTCAGATATTTGTTCTTTAAGATTAGCTATTATTATTACTCACTGAATGCCAGTAGTACACTATCTAAGGAATTATTACGTTTAAATGTCTTTACTACAACTACAATACTACAAGAGAAATCGGAAAAAAAAAAGATCAGGAAGGTTCTACTCTTTAAATAAACCCTAATTAAGGCTTGTTAAAAATATACTCTCAGAATGGCTCTTTTCTGAAATACAGGGTTCTGTGGATCAGTTTTGCAATAGAGGTGAAATTAAAGACATGAAGCTTGGTTATTTTCTTACTGTATTTTTTGCAATATACACTAATAAATAAACACACACCACTTTGTATGCTCCATTAGCTATCCTTACTGTCTAGTCAAAAGAAAAACCCCTTCCAGTGGTTCAAAGACTTGTTTATTGTGGAACTGTTTTGACTGATCAAATTTAGCACTGATGAGAAAGCACGAGGCTGGCATGGTTTTTATGAATTTAATGAGCAAGTGTGAAGTCATCATGGGATTAAATTATTTGCACAATGAAAGCCATGCAAAGGCTTTATGCACATGATGCTGGAGATGACGACTGTGTGCATACGTATGACCAATGGAAGAGTAAATTCCACCAGAAACCTCTTCATATATAATTCCATGTGAAGTGGTATCACAATCTGAAAAAATGTAAAAATTTTGCAGAATATCGAGTAATGATAACATAGAATGATTCTCATAATGAAAACCATCTCTGATGGGCCAGACCCATAGCTCAGAAAAGGGTGTATAAACACCCACACAGCTCTAGGATAAATTGGATTATGAGCAGAGGAATATTTTTTCAGTGTTTTTACACTTGCTCAGGTAAACATGCTATGGTCACCCAAAAGAAAATGCTTGACTGAGTACAACTCATTGGCTATCTCCTTAGATCTTTGGCTATCACCTCCTTAGATCTTTTTTGCTTCAAATAGGCAGCAGTGCCAAAAAGGGGATAGACACAGATCTCTGTGAATAAAAACTGTGTTAACTTTGTTAGGAATGGCAAACAAACCAAGACGTGTTGCACAAATGTGTACAGAGGTACTACGAATTTTGAAATGGAAGGCAGATGGGCCAATACAGTCATTTACACAGACATATCACCTTGACTTAATCTCTGCCCCACACACCTTTGCAACCTTCATCCTAAAAACAGGGGTCTTATTAACAAGGTAACCCACTGGTCTTCAGAGAAAGTTGGTCACATAAGCAATCCCTTCTACTCAAGTCCTGTGAAACCACTCCCAGCTGAAGTTTATTGGGGGATGTTATATAAAAGTTGCTTTTGCCAAAACTCCTCTCCCAAGAAAGGATATCAGCACTAATCCAGCAAAGAACAGTGCAACCTTTCTTCTAAGACTGAACATTTGCTGACCAAAACCCACGTACGTACCCGTTCAATCCAGTGACAGTTTTCTTGGTAGAGATAATACCAAAGAAAGGGGATAAGAGTAATACCTCAGGTCATTAATTTCTCTAACTACTTCTTCTTGAAATCTATTTTAAAGAAAAAACAAAGTTGTTAAAAGTTAGAAAATCAGAATTTACAAATTTACTTGACATAGGTCAACAATTAGAATGATTTCAATGCAAGGCCTTTTAGGATATAATAATAGTAAACGTAAGGTCCTAGTAATTATTATTTTTTAAAGCAAGCAAAGCTCAGCAGAACTAGAAATCAAAGACAAATATACAGCAATGATTTGAAACGCTAGGGAACAACCTAGAAAGAGACAGGAGAGAAACTTAAAGCATGAATGGTGGTGCATAATTATATAAATTAATTTACAGAGTAAGTTACATGCAAAACTAACAGTGAATTCTAACTAACTGAAGTATAAGAAACATCCTATTAAGAGTCAACATTTGCCCTGTGCTGTTTGGAATACCATATAGAGCTCTGAGCATCTCTATACCATGAAGATACTGACAAATTAGAAGGAGTGCAGAAAACAGCAGCAAAAACAGGAAAGAAGAACTGACTTGTGAGAAAAGATTGACTCATTAGGGAGCAAGTATTTGGAGCGCATAATTAAGTGTGCAGCCAGTTCCTGCAGTGAAATCTATTTTTTAACCTCTTAGAAATTTAGATGATAGAAAAACTAGCCTTGTATGAAAATAAACACAGTTTCTCTGAAGATCACTGAGGGTTTTCCTTTTTCTTTTTTTTTCAAACTTAGGAAAAATTGTTTTTGCACTACAGGTCAGTCACTTACATGAACATGATATTACAGTCCTCAGCTGCCATCATCTGTGATCTTTTGAGTTGTCCCCTTTTTTTTAAGTCACAATCAAGCAAAGTTATTAAAGGCTTGCTAGGACTGCTGGCAATGACCTCTGTATTTGCTTTGCTAATGCTTCCTATTTTGAAGATTCTCTGGAACTTCTTTTAGTGGCTTAAGCATCTTTATTTTTTATTGTCAGACTTTGATAAAAGAAAAGTACAAATTGGGAAAATGCCTTTTCCTTGTTTCAGGAAATCAGTTATCACTAACACGGTCATAAAACATATTAAAAACACCACTTCCCCTCAAATTCTTCAATAGATGATGACAATGTATCATAGTGGTAAATGTATAATCAACAGAGTTTCTCCCACACTGGTGCTTGCCTGGAAAAGGAACCTCTCCAAGTTGTCCTAGCTATGTAAATCAGAGAGATGCAGGGAAGAGAGGCACAGAAACAGAGATCTGAAGCTGACATTTGAAAAATCTGTGATGGATCGTATCGTCCTAATATTGGATGGGGAACTTGCTACAGGAACACATAAGAGAGTTTGTGTTCACCTGGTTCTTTAATTCTTACCAAAACAAAAGCTACAACAGAACACCTAGAAAATTACACATTTTGACTGGTGGTAGTGGGTTTCTATTTTAAAAGAACTAGGTTTCAAAACGTCTGATTCCAAATGAATTTCTTTATTGCCTTTGCATAATGATGGCTATTTATATTCCTTCTAGACACATCTATATACTCCTTTTGACACAACTATACTATATTCGGTAAATCAGAATGAAGAACAAAACCTCCTACTTACTGGCCTGTTGTGTTCTGTAGGTGCTGAGCGAGAGACTGTTATCATCAATGCATGAGGTACAGACAGGGAATGACAGAGGACTTAACAGGTGGCCTAAAGTAAGATGGGCTGAAGCACGAGGGTGAGAAAACTGAAGGTCCTCACTAATTTTCTGGGGAATATACCTTTCTGATTTCAAATCTAGTGATAATGCCGACCATGAAGTTAGGGAAAAGATGTGCTTGCCAGGCTTCTACACGAACTTGATGAGTTACAACTACCCTTGAGTCTTAGGCTTTTGCTCTGCTGTTCTGCTTGCCAGAGGGCTCTGGTAAACACTCCTGAGGGAGAACACTCACCAGAGAACTGGCCCCCAGTATTACCAGTATGCAAAGAGATTCAGCTGGTCCACTTTAGGAATACCTTGAAGATTCTCGTAACTTCTTGATCTGTGTAAAGAGTATATTAGTCTGGCCAGTCTAGAGCACCTTATTGATCATTCCTTTGGGCATGAAACATCGTGTTTATTAGGTCACTCCATGCTGGCTTAGTTAATAGGCAAGAATAAGGAATAAAACAATAATTTTCCCTACTGAAAAAAAAAAAACAACCTTGACAAAATAAATAAATAAATAAACCCTAGATTATTCTAACCAGTCAGGATTCTCTTTGGTTGCTTCTAGCACAGTTTGTGCTTCTAACACTTCACAAAGTTTGTGACTCATTCTTCCCCCTCTTCCAAGGCATACCCTTCATGCCCGCAAGATTTCTTACAATTACTTCTTTTGTGCTGCACTTTTCTAATGATGGATGTTCTTTCTCTCTCTCTCGAGTAGGAAATGTAAGATGGATGGACATGACTGAGTTACTGTAGACATCCCTCCTTTTCCAAGCTATGGTCTCCATTCATGTTTATTTACTCTTTTATGAGTGTTTGTTACAGTTCATGCTGACTGGGCACTTGGGTGTCACATGGAGTAAGACAAAACTAAATTATTTTGTTCTTAGTCTTCTTCCATTTCTACTAGATTGCTTAATTTCCACATCATATTAAAAAGGTGAGATCTATTCTTCTCCTACGTATGAATATCTACTATGATTACATATTGATAATATTGAAAATAGAGATACAAGGTTGTATTACAAGGATTATTTTTTTTTTTTAAAGTAAAGAAAACTCAAAATCAGCTCTGAAACTCCACCCTCAATTTACAAAATGTGTGTAGGTATTACTGCATATATAATATATTAGACTACCCACTGGTATGGAATCCTGTACAACTGGAAGGTTAAATGGTGACAGACAAGTTTTGATTGCAAAAGACCTTGGTCTGTATGGCAAATCAAATTCTTAAACTTTATTTATTCATGATGGTAGAGTTAAAATGGTCAGTCAGACTTTTATGAAAATACAATAAAATACAGCCACTTCTTGAGCAGTCACACATTATGCCAAAGCTTTAAAAATAATTTTAAGCTCCAGATAACTGCATTTTAAAAAGAAAAGAATAATAGACTCTCAAAAAAGCCAGTGATTTAAACTTAAATGATTGTAATCCCTTGTTAAAAAAACACAACTCCCAAAAATATTTTTTCTTATTTTTACCCATGCAATATTAGTGAGGATTTCTTTTTAATCAAGCACAAAATATGTTCCTATATTTATTGATTTGTTTTTTTAAACTGAATCCATGTTTTCTAATCATTGTCTGTTACAACATGATATTTTCAGAAAAATGCCTGCTAGAAAGTTTAGACATGGTAGTTCAACTGTAAGCTTCTGGGGACATCCACGTTGTATTATGCTTGGCTTAGAATGAGCAACTCCTGCTAGATTCAGCAAAAATAAAGCACAATGACCTCTTCAGCTGGACATTTCAGCAGCTGGTCTATAACTTAAGTAGAGTTTTGCTTTACGCTTTCTAAACCGTCCTGGGGATTGAATAGACAACATATAAAAATATGACAGGAAGATGATGGATTGTGGGTCATAAGTCTCATTTCAGCCATACAAATAAAACATCATGCTTGTGTGTTATGATAATACATTTAATGGACAGAAATTAGCAGATGTTGATTGCATTCTAGTGTGGACAGCATACCAAAAATCACAGAGGAATGTTTAAAAGATTGTAAAGAGACTGTACCATTGGATGCCTGTAAAGCAGAGTTAAAGTAGCAAAACCACAGGAAAGACAGTTTGGCAGCTGTCTGGCTTTGGTTTAATTGTTCCTCTCTGCCAAATGCAGTCATTAAAGTGTAACAACAATTGTACGCATTTTAGTTTAAAGTGAATGGCAATGCTTTTTCTGTCCCTTCCTAAGTAATACTTTATAGCTGTCAAAACATAAGGTTGTGGCAGACTCTTCTTAAAATAAAACTTCAAGACAAACTTCGGAAAAAAAGTATGAATGAAACTTTGTAGTTCGATGCCATTCAGAATTCTATAAATTATCCAATATAACATATAAATGCATCAAGATTTGGCCCTGCTCAGTTACAACTTGGAACAAGCTTTTATACGTAATACATATACGCACAAAAAGAGAAATGCAGTTTCATACAAGAACTACCTCTTCAAAGATTCAGATGTGAAAGCTAGATTTACTTCTTTAAAAGAAAGACTTGTGTGTACAGTATGTGTTGAAATCCACCTTAACCCTTCTTCCAGTGAGGCAACATTTATTTTCAGGAGCCTATGAATATTGTCAATTTTAGAATTCTATCACCATTCACTGAATTTTAAAATTCCCTGTTTTCGTATGGAGCCACGTGCAGTAACTTTTGTCCTTGGCCAAACCCAGAGTTAGTGACAAAACTAATGGGTGTGCTCTCTGTTTTCATTAACAAATTGATGAGATCTGGATATAAGCTTTTTCTTTACTGTTTGGCCTCTTCCCAATCATATAACTAGGCCATCTGTATAAGCATTATCTGCCATAGATTCATTTAAAAGTGGATTTAGAAATGTAGTCCAATTCAATCAGATAATCATAAGCTAATATGTGTAGCAAAGATTGCTTTGTAGATGTACATATTATATTGAATTTGCATGTACTTTATTGGAAATATAGGAATTCTAAGAAAAAATGTACAAATTATTGTAATGTAGAATAAAGATTCTGCATGTCTGTGCTGTTGATTTTATCACATTGCATGCCTCATAGTGAATGGCAGCCCATAGTAGGGTGTGTGCTGAGGTGTTAACAGCCTAGTTTAGATTTGCCCTTGTTCTAATTTTTTATTGTCATTCTTTTGAGATAGCAGCCAAAAGTTATGGGAACAGGTGAGTGTTCCAGGTCTCACGATATTTCCAACTTTCAGTACTTTGGGAATACCACAGATATTTAGTGATGCATTTTAGTTATTTCAAGTATCTACAAATTGTACCCATCTATTATAAAACGACCTTGTGTAAACCTGGAAAGATTGCAGTAATTTGTCTTAAAATCTGAACAGTGATTATGGGACTTTGTACATTGTTTTTCAATTTGCAGTCTTAGCTGATATTAAGATCACCATATTTTTCTATTATCTGCAAAATCATTGGCAGCATGGAAGGTCTCGACAGGAATTTGTTGTTCATTTACTTTTTCAGTACAAGTACAGGAATCTATCCAATTAAATTTAAAGGAGCCATGTTCAAAACACACAAAGGGATGTGCAATAACTGGTAGATCTGTGGAACTCCTTGCCAAAGGAAACTGCGGATACTAGAGGTTTACAAGATTCCAAGGACAGTAGATTAATTTCATGGAAGTGTGTTGAGGATTGCTAATAGAGAGAAGCCATATTTGTCTCAGGATGGCTCCTAAGCTGCAAGTAGTTAGGGACTTGAAGTCCGCTCAGGAGAAATAGCATACTTTTTTTTCCTCTGTTCCTACTCTTGTGAAGGCACACATTTTTGGTCATTGCTGGAGAAAGAATTCTCCTTCAGAGGGACTTCTAGTCTGATTTGGTACAGCCATTCCTTAAACAATTTTCTACTTTTCATTTGACCTAGACTATTTCCTCAATGCCATACTCTTTTCTGTATAGGAATGATCGATTCATAGGAGAAAACCTTTTCCAGTTCCCAGAATTTTCTGCTCATTGTGCTAACGAGTTAATGTGCATGGTTTGCTGTTCTTCAGAGAATTTCTGAGCATTGTAAGATCTTATGGTAGGCACTGAGATGAGGTATATTCAGACTGATGCTTTGTGCCTCTACCCAGAATACCTTTTTCCAGATTTGTTGCTGATGCATATACTTCAAAGTAGTTATTTCCACAGAAGAAAAATGTTGTAAAATAAACAAACATTTTAATATGTAAATAAAATCTGACTGCAAATACAGTTGTGACATTTTAATGATCTATCAGTTTTAGGTATTTTATACTATGCTATAAATGGTAATTTGAAATTTGTTAGCTTTGCATGTATTTCTAAGATTAAAACTATTACAGCTCTGTTTAAACCCTTTGGAATTAAAAATAAAGAAGGAAAAATCTATTAAATGTCATAAGTATTCAAAATCTTCCCTAGATTTTAATTCCTTATTTTGAGTCATTTTTATTACAGAAGTCAGACCCAATGACACGCACTATGCTCTATCTCTCAGTTGACAATACAGTGCCTTCAAAATCATAATTGTTAAAAAAAAGAAAGATTAAACATCTTACTCTACAAGTAATACATAATGTCATATACCTATTACTAAGAAGGCCCATCTTCTATGACCAAAGAGAATAACCTGATTTGAACTAGAAGAACTGAACAGAATTGTTAAACAATCCTTTGCATTTTAAGCAACATTTAATTAGAAACACACTTTAACCACCAAAATGATAAAAATCCAAGAGATTAAAATTTGAGTGTCAATTATCATAAAATTCATCATTGTAATTCTTATTAAAACTCAGTGTTTAGATAGGTAATGATTTTATAATATGGCAATTTGCATAAGGAGCCCTGAGATGGCTTATTATTTCAATCCTACACAATTACAATTCTAGCTCCATACATCAGAGCTCTTAGCAATGTAAAATCACTGTGCTAATTAATAAGCCATTTACTGACTGCAGCTAGTTATGGTGGTCCTGCAGCTGACCTTACGGAAGATGAGCCATCTCTGAAGTGCCTGTGTGTAACTACAAACATAATGATGTGCCAGGAGGGAATCATTAAAAATAATTTACACAAGCCTTCATTTACAAGATCTTTTGATAGCATGCTTCCCCGGTGTTTAGATCCACAGTGCAACCCCTACCATTTGGAAAGTGCCAAGCAGGAGAGTGAACGAGGATACCTAAGTGGTTAATTAAGAGCCATTCGGACGCCACAAGAGCCTCCTGAAAAATCCCTCTGATGTCTGCTGTGTCAAATGTCTCTCACAGGCAAAACCACAAGAGGTAGCTGCCATAGCAGGCTAATTATTGGGGACCAGGAGCAGCTGAGAATGGCCTGTCACTGAGTGCTTGCTGTGAGCACCCAAGCCCAGAACTGAGCAGAGCATGCTTTTGTGTCATTGGACTTGAGAGAAACAGTGGAAATGAGACACCGTGGTAATCAGAAGTGATTGAATAAGCCATAAAAGTGTGCAGTTCTAAATTAAGTTATTCACTTGTGTTGTTTGATGTATTTTGTAACTTTTTACACTTTACTGTTATTCCACTTCCAACATGTGTTTTTTTAAGACTTTGATTTTGAATGCTTTTAAGAAAACAATAACTTACAAAGGCCTTATAAGGATGAACAACTATTTCAAAACATCAAAGATATTTTTTATGACATAAAAATAATTTCAAACTACATAAAAAGAACGAAAAAGAATTTTTTTTAAGAAAAACACATTTAATCACATTACATCGTCAGACTACAGGAGAAAATATGAACATACACACAAAACAGTCTTCTAATTTCAGTATAGTCAGAACAACTAACAAGACTAAAAGAGTATGTCACTGCCTTCCTCACAGCAGCTAGAAATGAACATCATGAAAACACACGACTCATGATTTATTTCTTCTGCAGCTGAGTCCCTGCGAGGTGGAGGAACAGAGCTATTTCCTTGTGTGGCATTTTATTGGTTTAGTGACATTCAGTTGGTTTACTTACCTACAAGGGATTTTCCAAATCTGCATGGGGGTTTGTGTTCTTTTTGCCAGCTTGTTTGTTTTGTTATGCAGCTAAGAGCAAGTGGTTCATACTCTTAGTGTGCAGACCCTTTCCAAGCCTGTCTGATACCTTATAAGTTTATTTTCTGAGGAGCCTTGCACAAGTGTTATGTGAGAAAGCAGCATGAGCACATTTCTTGTGTGATCCTTGCTAGTGTGTTGTGGCTGAGTGCCAAGACTAAGACTCAGAAGAATTAGTTTACTAAAGGCGGAGGCAGCAATGTAGTTGCTCTGTGCCTATGTTTGTGTGTCTGCAGGTATTTGGGAGAACGAGAGAAAGAGGAACCCACTGTGTGCTAGGCATCTTATCGATGATACTGATAGGGTTTATAAGTTTCCATGTGTGATTTTTTGAAATATAGCCCATTTTGGCAACTTTGTTGTAGTAAGAGGAGAATTACTTTTTTCAAGATGGAAACCACCTCCTTCAGGATCTCTGTGATGTTTTCATTTGAAATGTATTAGACTTATTTTGTCTAATTTTTAAAAGAGCTATATAAATAAATACTCAAGAATTAGAAAATACCTACCTGTTTCTTTTATAACCACGTCCCTTTGCAGAAGGAAAATATTATTTTTCTAATAACACTACCTGTTTCTCAAAGGCATAAAAGAGATGACTTTCTTTCTAAAACTCTCAGATCATTTTGCATAAATGAATTGAGTAAAGTTCACCTCTCCTTGCTACAGGTAAGATGCATTGTTCAAGGCAAAAATTTGGCCTCCTTCTGTAATCAGTGGAGACAGACAGCTTCAGGGAGGTGGCTTCAAGCCAGCCACATTACACCTCTCTCATTAGACAAGACAAATCACTCTTTCACCACAGAGTGGGAATCAGCAGCCAGATTGGTCCCTTAATTTTTTTAAGTGGCTAAAATTCTACTTTTTTATAGTTTGTCTATAGCCTGTAGAAGTGGTGAGAATTGCAGTCATACTTTACAGAGCAGAAGACCAAGACACAGACAAAAAGTTGGAGAAGCAGTGCCATGAATGCAGCCTAGATCCTGATCACTTCCAGGCTTGACTGACTCGATACTGCTCATAAGTATAGAGAGACAGTGGGGCAAAACCTCAGCCTGCGGTTCCACCTTGTGATCTTGCAGTAAGGCAGTATCGCATGGGGTGACGCGAGCTTTCACGGCTATTGTCCTCTACTGGAAAAAAGACAGTCACTTTCTTCTGGGCCATCATCACCAGCAACAGCTTCATACAGTTTAAACCAGCATTTCTTGTCAAACACCAACTTCTGATGAAACAACTAACCATCTGTTTAACGAACCCAGTCATATGCAGTGCTCTTGCAGAACTTTTTTGTATTATTATTTTTCAATCTATTGCATTTATTGTGGCTGGTGACATTGCTGCTAGTTTTACTGGCAAGCAAAATGAGAGACGATAGTATGCCAATGACTTCACAAAATAATACCAGTAATCAAAATTTGACCAAATTAGTGACTAGCTTATCACCAAGTCTGTACTATATTTGAATAATTCTGCACCATTGAAAAGTTACAATCTCTAATCAGCATGCCCTATTCTTTGATCTAAGAGGCACAAATAACAGCCAACATTGTCAAGTGAATTATGTAACCTGTAGATACCACTGAATAGTACAAAAATCAGTAAAACAGACTATTTTGAAGGCAGACTTCCAGTCTTGCAGTCATAATAGAGAAGAAGAGATAATAACATATCAACTATGATTCAGTGATTTCTTTCTGTATGTGCATTAAGAGATGCATATTTGCCCGCAATTGTATGAAAATGATCTTACAGAACTAAAAGTTTAAAGATAATTTGATAAATAGCTGTGCTTGTTGGGTTATTTGTCTGAGAGACAGACCTTTTTAGAGACATCAGTATGGTTAAAAGCTAAATGCCCTGCTTTTCAGGTGACAACAATCAGCATGTCACACAAATGATAGGGGCGCTAAGTAACGCCCATGTACTAATAAGAAAAGAGAGATGAAAAATACAGCACATGGCACTGTCATGACACATATAATAAAAAAAAGTTTTCATCCTTACATACCTTTGTTACTAACTTTGTTTTTAATATTTTGAGTCTTTGTTCTTAATACATCTAAGAGTATATTGACAATGAAAAGAGGTGCAGTGCAAAGAGAAAAACAATTGGGTTTTGGTGCAGCAAAAGACATTTTTTTGAGCTCATAATTGTAGTGGCATTAGAAAAAAAGAGGTAAAAAAGGATCAGCCGTTTCTGCTGACATGGTGTTAATCCCCCAAAATGGAGATTATTTCCACATTTGAATTTACAGCCAGGTGAGCTTTTGAAAGGAAAAGGGGAAATTCATGCTACCAATTTAACAATATTGATTTTAAGGTTTAAAAATTTGTCTTCTAAAGGCCAGCTCTGCTTGTCTTTATCATATACATAATCCCACTGAAGCCAGGAGAGGTGCTCTTGTGAGTGAGGGAAATCCCATACGGGTTTAACTTTGTGCCTAATGCCAGCCCAGATGTTGCTCTGATTAAAGTCAGCAATAAAAACTCTTGTTACTCTGAATGATGTAAGATGAGACCAGTTGCGAAGTGTTGGTGAACCTTTCTCAATTCTGCTGGATTTCCACACATTGTAGATCAGGCCCTAAATTATCTAACTTCATCCTGGCCCCAAGTGTGAAGTCATTCCCTGGGGAAAATCTCCACTGAAATCACTAATATCTCTGCTTGGGAAAGGATTGCAAGAGCAGATGTTAGTGTTTGCCTTGAGGAATATCCAACATATTTGAGCAATCACAACATATAGTGAGATGGAAAGATAACACTAGAATACAACAAATGCCTTTCTAAGTGCCTACTCTTCACTATGTTTGGGTTATCTTGGTCAGGAGGAAATGCTGTATTTCCTGAAAATCATCACCCGTCATTAAAAGGAAATCTGTGACTGCACACCTACATGACTTTAGAGAGAGAGGAACACCTTTGTGCATTCTTTTTTTTTCGTATGTGTACAATGAAGTAAAACTTAATTTTCTCTTCTTTTGTCCCTGCCTCCTCTTCTTCTTTTTTTAAAGAAACTCAGTTCCATGAAGCCAATAACTAATAAATGTTTAATACATGTTAAACAAACAGGTTCTATTTTTATAAATATAACATAATCTTGCTGGCTTAACATGACTATGACAAGCAACCTTTATTTTATTTTGTATAATTAGTATTCAATTGAGGTTTTTTTAATGAGATGAAAATTAAAGTTTCTACTTTTAATACCTTGTTTTCATGCTTGCCAAGCTCCAGGAATTTTAGTGAATAAATACCCCCTACAGACTTACAGAAAACGCTTCCTTGAAGAGGGCTGTGAAATGTATTTTTAAAGCATCCTTGTAGCGACTACCTGAAATTTGAAAAGACAGCCAGTCAAAGGTCCCAGGCTAACTCCTTGTGTAGTCAACAAGAATCTTTTCCAGACTTGATAGAGCTTTATCCAGCTTATGGTTATTAGAGAGACAAATTATGCAATTGTTCAGCCAGTTGACATGTAGGAATTTAACAGAGATCCTAAAGGTAAAGTACATGTTTTCAACTTTTGTAGTGCTAGTTCGGCTGAAGGGACAAACTCAGCAGTATTTTATTCTAAATATATAGAATGAAGCAACCGTAAGTTAAACAAATAAGTCCTAATATGGATTGTATGTATCTGAACCTTATGTATGAAATATATCTGATATGATATAAAATATTTTTCTCCTATTTTTCCCCTTTTAAAATTCATAAATACATAAGAAGTGATTGAACAAAAAAGCGGTGATCTTAATCACTTGAAAAGGTTAAACATGTTCTTGTCTCTAGCTAAATACAAACAAGACTTCATTTTCTTGTTCATTGTATTCTATAACAGTTATTTTATCTTCATTGGCAGTTTCCAAAGAACTGGTCAGCCCTTTTAATTTATAGCAAATTCTTTTCTTCATTGTTCTTCAAACGCATACAGTAACTTTTCAAACTGTTTTAGCTAAGAAATAAACAATAGGAAATGCAAAATCTGTGTCCTTGTTGTACTCTTAAATATTTCAACAGAATACAGCAACCTTTTTTTTTATTATTTTAGATTTATATTTAAGTTTGGAGGAGGTTGAAGGTGATCTAGAAAAGAATGGACACCTTAGTTACTTTACATTAGCATATGTAAATACTTTCTTGGGTAAGTTGCTTATTATACCATAGCCATTTACAACACACAAATCACTTCCAGTAAGAACAGAGAAGTATGAAAACACATTCTTTCTCTGATAAGGATTTTTGAATCACACTGAGGATGTCTGAACCATTACAAAGTTCATCTAGAATCTATAGAAGTCAAACAAAAAGTTTTTTCAATTGGTTTTCAGGCAGGCCTGTATAGTAGTAGTCAACGGCTTATTCAGTCCTGCAGAATTTGAGTTTTCTACAACATAGATGGAAAGGTAAAAGAAAATATCTGTATGAAATTGCATGGACAAATAATTTATATGAAAGTATGATACAATCTTATAATTTATCATGCAGGAGGGGATGGTAAGTGGAAGAACACTTTTGGGAATGGAGAAGTTGGTGGGATGGAAGTTGGAGAATTGTTGCTCTTCAGTATGTTGATTACACTTCCTCATCTTTTCCATATGCCATAGTGGTAATAACAGCTAGAACTTGGAATAAAAGGCATGCTGTTTCTGGTTCTACTTTCTTACCCTATGAGATCTGATTTCTTATTTCTCACTTTATTGTCATCAATGGGAGTGAATATTCTGGGGTTTTTTCCACCTTTTCTTTTTTATCTCCTATTCTGGTGGTCAAGGGTGTATACTGCTCTTAGTTCTCCTCTTGCAAGGCACAAAGTCATATCAGTATTAAATGCATGTTATCATATAACATGCAATCACTGAATTTCCATGAATACGATGACTGCCTGGTGGTAGAGAAAAAAATTATGTTGAAATGAAGCTGTCTTGGTTTAAAATGAAATGACAATGTGGAGACTAAATGGGTTTGGATACCAAAACATTTTAATCACAGATATATGCAATTTTATGAATTACACAACTTCCTTGTTCTGTGGGAGAAACAGCGTAAAGCAGATGAAAGTGGGTGGTTCCAGCCATTACCATGCATCCCCTATAGGTACAAGCACCCTTGTTCTCTCAAGCATCTCCAGAGGTCAAAGTGATGGTCCCAAATCCTGATACAGTGCTGAGGGGGTCCTCCAGGCTCTCTTTCCAAATGACTCTGGTCACTTAAGTGTACAGGCTGGGTGGAAAACCTCCAATTCTTTATTGTCATGTTCTTACACTTGGTGGCTAAAAACCAGCTCTCGCTGCTGCTGGTGCTCACAATCCGCTTCTCTTGAAGAGTCTCCACACGTTCACAACTTTCTCTGTGACTGACAGGTTGTTTATGTTGAAGTTATTTCCTTATTCTTATAACTAGACTATTGCCTTATGCTATAGGGTTAACTGAAGGTCATGCATACTGACCTTAACACTAACATTAACTCTATTGTCAACTAAGCCAAACTTACGCTAATTGCTACAGAAAGAAAGGGAGGAAAGAGGTTC